>NC_091123.1:181387224-181479724 GCF_040183065.1 Periplaneta americana | reverse complement strand
GATACTGCTAAACATAATAAAGCTTTACAAAACGACAATTTTCGTTTAGTAATAGAGTTTATGAATGTACCTATCATATCCATTAATAATTAATGGTTGTTATAAACATAATATAATTATAGGTTATGTTATTTGATACTGCTGAACACGATAGGGCCTTATAAAATATAAGATTGTTTGTGTATTAAGGCAAGAAATTGAAAGAAATATATATAAATGTACCTAACATATCTATTAATATTAATAATAATGGATATTTTATTTGCACAATCTGCCACTCGTATATTTCAAACAGAAAAGAAATAACTGAACTTGGATCATCTAACTTAATCGGAGAAATTTCTTCAGTCAAAGTTGACTTTAGTTTGAGACAAATTAATCTCAGATTAGACTTTATACAACACAAAATTCCAAGTTCAGCTGAAACAAGGATCAATTTAACCTCTGATCTAAGATTAAATGGTTTATACAATCGGGCCTTAGTCATTTTACCGTGATGAATGTTTGGTCTTTCGCCGCTGCAAGAAATAAACGTTGAGTACAGTAGTTAGTAGGCAGCACGTTGTGAAGTGGAAATTTTTAGTGTTTCTCAAGTACTTTGAGTCCTATCCCTTGGCACGTGATTATACTAGGTGTTCATTTCAAAGTGTGTCATGACGTCATTGTTGTGATTCAGCGATTTGAAGCGAGTTTCAGCTTTTGTGTCAGAGAAGTTGCCTATTAATCAAGGCGTTCAATCTGAACTTGAGAACGTGTACGGTATAACTTGAATGTCGTAGCAACAGATGGCGGTCTGTACGGTCTGTGTGCTACCATAACCTCTTTCGAACTCTGTTTTGCGCGAGCAAGTCGTACATCGGTTGCGTACGGCAACATTCCACAACACAAATCAAATGCTCCGTGTCCATGTTGACCGTCGAAGTTAATGTCAACAAATACGTAAGTAATCGTCTTAACCCTCTCCCCATATCCCGACAGTAAGAAAAAACTCACCTCAGTACATGTTTCGAAACAGTTCACATTCCTGCCACTATCGGCGTTACCGTACGTATCGGTAAGTACTCTTCTGAATGAACGCCGTACTTACTAGGCAACTCCTCTTGCACATGACTAATACACCTCTGCGGAAGTGTAGGAAGATTGAATTCTCTAGGCTCATCGGCTAGCCAAATGACGGCATACAGCGAGCCATGACACACTTTGAACTGAACATCCAGTAGTAGGCCTATTTGTTTGTTCACTGATGTGTTAGCCAGTGGAAAGGGGTAGTAGCTGTCCGGGTTAGAGGCAGTAAAGCCTATCGGCATAAGTACGGATCTTCTGTTGCAACAGGTAACGCTAATTCCCTTTAAAAAAATCAGGTTCTGATTCCCTCTCCAGAAAGGGCACAGCCCTTTTCTCTCCCAATGTTTCGTTATTTATATTTAGTGTAGTTTGATTCCCTCCAAAGCGTATATTCCCTAATCAGGAACACAATTTTCCGTCACACTTTACACAGACTTTGGACTGTGAAGGGAATAAACTAAATAACCAAATCATGTTACAGGAAATATCCTTGATGGTTACAAACTATATGATTATGTCTCGTGACCAAATTGGAAATTTATCATTTGACGAGGAGGAAAAATTGAAATATCTTGGAGCAACAGTAACAGATATAAATGACGGGAGGAAATTAAACGCAGAATAATCATGGGAAATGCGTGTTATTATTCGGTTGAGAAGTTTTTGTCATCCAATCTGCTCTCAAGAAACCTGAAAGTTAGGATTTGTAAAACAGTTATATTATCGGTTGTTCTGTATGGCTGGGAAACTTGGACTCTCACTTTGAGAGAGAATCAGAGGCTAAGGGTATTCGAGAATAAGGTGCTTAGGAAAATATTTGGGGCTAAGAGGGATGAAGTTACAGGATAATGGAGAAAGTTACACAACACAGAACTACACGCATTGTATTCTTCACCTGACATAATTAGAAACTTAAAATCCAGACGTTTGAGATGGGCAGGGCATGTAGCACGTATGGGCGAATCCAGAAATGCATATAGAGTGTTAATTGGGAGACCGGAGGGAAAAAGACCTTTAGGGAGGCCGAGACGTAGATGGGAGGATAATATTAAAATGGATTTGAGGGAGGTGGGGTGTGATGATAGAGACTGGATTAATCTTGCACAGGATAGGGACCGATGGCGGGCTTATGTGAGGGCGGCAATGAACCTCCGAGTTCCATAAAAGCCAGTGAGTAAGTCAGTAAGTGACATAGTAAGCAGGTAATTAAGAAATTAACTTTTGTAATTGTATATAGTATTTGAAATATATTGACAACTTCACTATGATTCACGATATTTCAGAATAGAGTCGCTGTATAGGACTGACTTTCATAGAGATTGAGGTCGACGCATTTCCTGTGGGCGTCACGCTACTTCACGGGCGTAGGCTTTCTGCCAGGAGATCACTTCGTGTGCAGAATCCACTCGCGTTACTCTTGTAATCTTACGTGTACTCAGACGAAGCCATCTAGCGGCAGAGTTCGTAGTTACTTTTGTATGTATGAAGTTTCGTCTACCTTCCAGGCGTTAACACTAACTCAGTAGACGTCTTGAATAGTTTGCGGATTATGTTTTAAAATTATTTTTTAAATAATTGTATCTTGTCTTTAACTTTGGAAGTGCCACTGAAATGTTCTATTCATAATTATGTTCTGGATATGTGAAAGAGAGAAGTTGTTTCATATGTGCTCCATGTTAGCGATGGCAGCCTGAAATTAGAACATACTAACTATCCTAACCTATGGAGCGATGGTGATGTATTATTTTTATAATATCTGTCATTTAACGATGCTATGTCGGCTACACGGTTATCAAGCACCAACGGAATTGGAATGTGAGACAGATCACTTCATTCTTTTCCATTGATTTTCAGATTAAAATAATAATAATAATAATAATAATAATAATAATAATAATAATAATAATAATAAAACAGCAATGAGTAAGGCTAGGAAGTTCATGCTCTAATAGCCTATTAAATATGAAGAGTCCACTGCAAGAATGATGGATGTCATTTGGAATACATTTTGCAGGAGACGCAATTGAAAGTTTGAAATGCTTAGCGCTCAGAGCTTAACTGAGATTTTCCAATCATTACTGGACAATGACTATCAGTGTTAATGCCATATAACTCTGTTTGTACATTCTATATGTCTTAAGCTATGCATTGACAGTCTTGGTTCATTTTCGACAAGAAAGTGACATCCATCATTCTTGCAGTGGACTCTTCATATGCATGCAAGTATGCCATAAAAATATTAAAATATGCCAATAAATAATATGCAATAATAAAATTCTATATTTCTTGATATCACGAACAATAATAATAATAATAATAATAATAATAATAATAATAATATAATAATAATGGAAAATGCGTGTTATTATTCGGTTGAGAAGTTTTTGTCATCTAGAATGCTCTCAAAAAACCTGAGTTAGAATTCATAAAACAGTTATATTACCGGTTGTTCTGTATGGTTGTGAAACTTGGACTCTCATTTTGAGAGACGAACAGAGGTTAAGAATGTTCGAGAATAAGGTGCTTAGGGAAATATTTGGGGCTAATAGGGGGATGAAGTTACAGGAGAATGGAGAAAGTTACACAACGCAGAACTGCACGCATTGTATTCTTCACCTGATGTAATCAGGAATATTAAATCCAGACGTTTGAGATGGGCAGGGCATGTAGCACGTATGGGCGAATCCAGAAATGCATATAGAGTGTTAGTTGGGAGGCCGAAGGGAAAAAGACCTTTGGGGAGGCCGAGACGTAGATGAGAGGATAAAATTAAAATGGATTTGAGGGAGGTGGGATATGATGGTAGGAACTGGATTAATCTTGCTCAGGATAGGGACCGATGGCGGGCTTATGTGAGGGCGGCAATGAACCTTCCGGTTTTTCAAAAGCCATTTTTAATAATATTAGTAATAGTAATAATAATAATAATAATAATAATAATAATAATAAATAAGCAATAAATGAAATGACATAATAAGTCAAACTAGATGAGATTAAACTTTCATTTATTGTTCACAGCGGTACAGTACTGTGCCATGAGATTCTCTAGGTGTGCCGCGAAACTTTCAAAATTTTTTTGATAAAAATAATTATAATAATTTCACCCAATACCAGTTTTTCAAAGTAGAATAGGATGCTTTTGTTTTTAAAATCCAAACTATGTATTTAATGCAAGATGAAATCAGCTTTGATGACCTTCAACGCGAAAATATGCCACAATAAAATAAATATCATGAATTATTATGCATTTTTTTAAATAGTCAAAATATGCAAATATATGAAATATAAACCTTTTTTATACGCTTATATATTGATAATTCATGAAGATAATAAATCTGCATTTAATTACAGCCAATGTAGAAATATATGCGAATGCATGAACTTCCTGGCCCTTGTAATGAGAAATTTAAAACGCAGTTTAAACTACATAACTTCGGAATAAACTCGTAAAACTAGAAATTACATTGAAATTATGATTACATAGGCATAACTTGAGAATAAAGAAGCAAATAATGAGACACAGAATGCATAATTCATGAATTCTTGGAAATACCATCTTATAAATCCATTTCTGACCTTAAACTTAACTTCATCGTAGTAAAAATACCTCATTAGTTGTTCAGTGAGGTATAAGTCGATGTTCACATATGTAGAATCTTATGCATTTTGACTCTAACTTGATGTTGTACATGTTCCACTTTAAATTCTAGCATTGTCCGGTGCAAACGTGGTTCTGTTATGTGATATTTTGGTCTCAGGAAGGTTTGTTTTAGTTCGTTGCTGTTATGCTTATCAGCTGTATTTGTGTTACACATTTACAGGTCGTGCGTGCGACACAAGTGCAGAAAAGTATATTCTATTATCCATGTGCTAAAAAGGATAAATGTTCATCTCCCCTCTTGCTTAAAAAAGTCCCTTGTGTAGACACTTGCATTTCCCTATTTCGACTATGCGGACATTTTACTGACTGACCTCTCCAGCGACAACAAAACGAAACTTCAACGTGCTCATAATTTGTGTGTACGTTTTGTAAGCAATGTTCGTAAATATGATCATATTACCCCATCCTTGGAAGCAATAGGTTGGCTTAAACTAGATAAGAAAAGAAATTTACATTCACTTCTCTTTCTCTTCGAAATCTTGAACTCTTCTATTCCTTCGTACCTGTCGTCTCGCTTCACTTACCTTTCTTCCCACCATAATCTGAACACACGCTCTCGTCATGAAACAATACTAACAATACCATCCCATCGCACCTCCTCATACTCATCTTCTTTCACAATAGCCCTGCCAAGACTCTGGAATTCGCTACCTGCTAGCATCAGGGACTGTCGAAATAAAATTCAATTCAAACGAAAACTTACTAGGCACTTGGTCAGTAATTGATTACTTGTAAATAGTTTCTTTAATCTATCACAAAATATTTCAATATTCAGTAATTTCATCACTATACAATTTTGTTATTCTAGATTTAATTTGTAATTCAGTAAATATAAAATATTCTTTGTTTCTCTATGATAAATTATCTAGCATTAATTATTCAGGTAATCTTTTCGTACTTTGATTTTATTGTAATTGTAAATTTAATACTAATTGTAATATTATTTGTAATTGTAATTGTAAATTTAATACTAACTTAATTGTAATTTTATTGTTGATATTGTAGTTGGAATCTCCTGGTAGAGGGGCAGAGAAGGCCTGACGGCCTTATCTCTACCAGGTTAAATAAATAAATACTACTAAATACTACTACTACTACTACTACACAATACGCTCGTAATGAACTCTGTCCCTAATTTCGTCATTGCTCGTGCGAGGTGTAACTTTTCTTTTCGTCGTGTGTCTCATATCTCCATCGCAATGCGAATACTTGCATGACTTCGAAATGTGTTTTTAATTGCTTTGCGTAACTTTTTTGAAGAAGTTTTCCCAGAGATGGATATTTCTTTTGTAAACCAACATCAGACACAAAAACATGCTGCTGGATGTCGACGAACGTGTTACTACTTGTCTTCTTATATTTAAATCATATCTAGTAATTTCTGGTGCGACAATAGAGTATATATTGGCTTCGATTCCGAGGCTGATTGTCCAGTGACATTTCGTCCATAGTATTTACGTCCACTAGAAATTTTCGTCTAGTTGATATTTTTAGTTCACTGTAATTTCATGCCCATAACAATTTTGTCCACCTATTTGTGTCAACTTATAAAAGTCGTCCACTGTATGATTTCTGACGAATGGTCTGAAGCGTTCTACTCCCGCCCAACTTAAAGACAAGCGTGGACTGAGACCTTTACCATTGGGTTGAATAGCAATTATACTTCTCCTCCTCTGCCGGCAATGTTTACTTCTCCTGTCAGACATTATGGAACGAAATACAGTAGGGTAAAGTTGCCTAATTCCGTGATATTCCTAATACAGTAGGGTAAATTGCCTAATTCCGTGATATTCTTAATAAAGTAGGGTAAAGTTGCCTAATTCCGTGATATTCCTAATACAGTAGGGCAAAGTTGCCTAATTCCGTGATATTCCTAATACAGTAGGGCAAAGTTGCTTAATTCCGTGATATTTCTAATACAGTAGGATAAATTTGCCTAACCCGTGATATTTCTAATACAGTAGGGTAAAGTTGCCTAATTCCGTGATATTCCTAATACAGTAGGGTAAAGTTGCCTAATTCCGTGATATTCCTAATACAGTAGGGTAAAGTTGCCTAATTCCGTGATATTCCTAATACAGTAGGGTAAAGTTGCCTAATTCCGTGATATTCCTAATACAGTAGGGCAAAGTTGCCTAATTCCGTGATATTCCTAATTCAGTAGGGTAAAGTTGCCTAATTCCGTGATATTCCTAATTCAGTAGGGTAAAGTTGCCTAATTCCGTGATATTCCTAATTCAGTAGGGTAAAGTTGCCTAATTCCGTGATATTCCTAATTCAGTAGGGTAAAGTTGCCTAATTCCGTGATATTCCTAATTCAGTAGGGTAAAGTTGCCTAATTCCGTGATAGTCCTAATTCAGTAGGGTAAAGTTGCCTAATTCCGTGATATTCCTAATTCAGTAGGGTAAAGTTGCCTAATTCCGTGATATTCCTAATTCAGTAGGGTAAAGTTGCCTAATTCCGTGATATTCCTAATTCAGTAGGGTAAAGTTGCCTAATTCCGTGATATTCCTAATTCAGTAGGGTAAAGTTGCCTAATTCCGTGATAGTCCTAATTCAGTAGGGTAAAGTTGCCTAATTCCGTGATATTCCTAATACAGTAGGGTAAAGTTCCCTAATTCCGTGATATTCCTAATACAGTAGGGTAAAGTTGCCTAATTCCGTGATATTCCTAATTCAGTAGGGTAAAGTTGCCTAATTCCGTGATATTCCTAATACAGTAGGGTAAAGTTGCCTAATTCCGTGATATTCCTAATACAGTAGGGTAAAGTTGCCTAATTCCGTGATATTCCTAATACAGTACGGTAAAGTTGCCTAATTCCGTGATATTCCTAATACAGTAGGGCAAAGTTGCCTAATTCCGTGATATTCCTAATTCAGTAGGGTAAAGTTGCCTAATTCCGTGATATTCCTAATTCAGTAGGGTAAAGTTGCCTAATTCCGTGATATTTCTAATACAGTAGGGTAAAGTTGCCTAATTCCGTGATATTCCTAATACAGTAGGGTAAAGTTGCCTAATTCCGTGATATTCCTAATTCAGTAGGGTAAAGTTGCCTAATTCCGTGATATTCCTAATTCAGTAGGGTAAAGTTGCCTAATTCCGTGATATTTCTAATACAGTAGGGTAAAGTTGCCTAATTCCGTGATATTCCTAATACAGTAGGGTAAAGTTGCCTAATTCCGTGATATTCCTAATTCAGTAGGGTAAAGTTGCCTAATTCCGTGATATTCCTAATACAGTAGGGTAAAGTTGCCTAATTCCGTGATATTCCTAATACAGTAGGGTAAAGTTGCCTAATTCCGTGATATTCCTAATACAGTAGGGTAAAGTTGCCTAATTCCGTGATATTCCTAATTCAGTAGGGTAAAGTTGCCTAATTCCGTGATATTCCTAATTCAGTAGGGTAAAGTTGCCTAATTCCGTGATATTCCTAATTCAGTAGGGTAAAGTTGCCTAATTCCGTGATATTCCTAATTCAGTAGGGCAAAGTTGCCTAATTCCGTGATATTCCTAATACAGTAGGATAAAGTTGCCTAATTCCGCGATATTCCTAATTCAGTAGGGTAAAGTTGTCTAATTCCGTGATATTCCTAATTCAGTAGGGTAAAGTTGCCTAATTCCGTGATATTCCTAATACAGTAGGGTAAAGTTGCCTAATTCCGTGCTATTCCTAATTCAGTAGGGTAAAGTTGCCTAATTCCGTGATATTCCTAATTCAGTAGGGTAAAGTTGCCTAATTCCGTGATATTCCTAATTCAGTAGGGTAAAGTTGCCTAATTCCGTGAAATTCCTAATTCCGTGATATATATTTTTTTTTCGCTGAATGTTACGGGATTTTGTATCTTGCTAGGAAGTTCACCGATGTCTCACTATAGGCGAAAGATGCACTGTTATGAGAAAGATGTCTGGCGTTATGTTCGAACGGCAAAGCTTTGACTGACATTCAATTTACAAATCGTATCATGGGATTAGGGGTATCACGGAGTTAGACAACTTTACCCCAACTTATTAATAATAAATTGTATTACACGAAAAATTTTTTCTAGCTTAATTTTGAATTTAGATAGCGTCCGGCAATCCCTGATGTCACTGGGTACAGAATTCCAAAGATGAGGTAATGATACTGTATAGGACAGGCCTGCACAAGGTTTGCGCTCTCCGAGCCGGCTCACAGCTCATGAGCGGAATGCAGATATTAGTTGCGCTCTGTATAAGGTTGGACTGGAAGAAGGGGTGATGTCGTACAAAATATACACAAAAGGAACTACTATTACGAGTGTTTATGAAATGAATTCCCGCTCAGTGTTTGCAAAACTATCTTGGACTAATATTAATTAATAAAGAAATATTTATTTCAGATAAATAATAGAAATTCTATAGCCACTTAAACATACAATATCATTTTGTTATATTTTTATTTATCAGTACATCAAAACCAGGTTTTATGCTGTTGGCAGCTGAAAGGAACAGTAGCCTACTGATCATAATGAAACATCAGTTACAGATGTTCGATGTCTGCCTTTATTAAAGTTGATTATAGAAAACAGCTGCTCACAAATATAAATGTTGAGCCAAACATAGCAATCATTTTCACAGCCAGCCTGTGTAGTCGTGGATATTATTGCTAATGTTTAGTCTTGTAAAACTCAACCAGGCTAGTAGTATTATTCAAACGATCTTTAGCCATTAGGTCACATTGAAGATCAATAAGTTCGAGCTGTAAATCGTTAAATGTTAAATGTTATGTTCCGTCTTTTAGATTCCTTCATACTGTACTGTAGCAGTAGGTAAGCAACGTGAAACAGTTACTGAGAATAGGCCTACACACTGCACTCCACTAGATAGCTGAGTGGTCGTTTCCTTCTCCTCTACCTATAGCAAGTCTATGTCATTCTGACGTATCTTCCTCTCCGTTTCGGCGAGCGGTAAACACAGCCCTCCCGCTCCGAAGGAGCGCTGTTTGTGCAGGCCTGATACACATAGTATTATGAAGACGTTGTAATTTCTCAGCTATATGGGTGACTAATAAGAAGGGCACCTTCTTTCTTTGGGCTGGAGAATTTGAAATATCTTTTTGTACGTCCATTAGAAGCAGATACGTCATTATTGTGAGTTATTCTACATTAGTATTCCAATATAAAATTATTTTTTATTTTATTGGGTTATTTTACGACGCTGTATCAACATCTAGGTTATTTAGCGTCTGAATGATATGAAGGTGATAATGCCGGTGAAATGAGTCCGGGGTCCAGCACCGAAAGTTACCCAGCATTTGCTCGTATTGGGTTGAGGGAAAACCCCGGAAAAAACCTCAACCAGGTAACTTGCCCCGACCGGGATTCGAACCCGGGCCACCTGGTTTCGCAGCCAGACGCGCTGACCGTCACTCCACAGGTGTGGACAATATAAAATTATTAGAAAATGAACACAACAGATAAATCTGTTGCTGAATTGACCGACATCTATCTAAAGAGGATGACAGATGTACAGCGTTCCCTTGGGAATCACATTAATGAGGCATTTCTAGTTTTCCAATTTTGTTTCCATAGAGACGTATCAGATAATTTAAGAAACGAATCCCCCCCTCCGGGTCTACTTTTTTCAATTACGTCAGACCTTCTTGATGAAAAATTAATTTCTTGGATTCTAGTGCTGAAGAGATTTTAAATCGTCTCCGAGAAGCAAAAAGGAACGGTACGGTGTTTCTCCCGGAACGTAGTTGAACGGGGGTTGCTAAGGGCAACCCCTGTCCCGAAGTGTGCGCCATGTGGGGTGAATTGGGGCTGAACTAATTCTCTAGCGTGGCACCATTATTGAACCCAGTCGCTCTCCAAGTAGGTCGCTATGAAGTTCATTTGTAGAGAAAATGTAGGAAAAATTGCAAGATTGTCGGCAGTTTCTGTGTGTATTCCGGAGAGCTGTGTGTTTAATGTATTAGCCAGCAGGACTGCCGCTGTGCAGGGATTTAGTGTCTCATGTTGTTTTCGGTCGACCCAGCAGCGGTTTGACTCCAGCAGGCAATCAGCAGTGGGCTGTTAAACGAGTTAACAATCGTCTAACCCGCTCTCTTCTAGGCAAACCGTGTACATGGGATTTGCAAAATCTAGTACAGTCTGTGAAATAAATTTCTAGGGACCGGATTTTTATGTAATTACATATAATATTCCTTTCAACCTAACCGCATATAAATAACAAATCTTTGCGAATCTTGTAATTACCATTAATATATTAAAATTTGATACTACATATTTTTACATATTTACCCCACATTACATATTATGGCTTGGTATTACATAAATCTACATTTTAGGGGTTTTATTCATTTTTACTTCTCTAAAAGGAAAAAAAAAAAAAAAAACTTCTGCTGGGGAAGTTTACAATTTGAAATACACAGATTTAAAAAGCCTTTTTACCTACCCAAGAAAGGACATATTTCGGGATGAAACATAACATTCTTTAGTTCCAGGAAGTAAAAGAGGCACTCACCCCATACCGCCCACTATAAATATGAGTGAACAAAAGGCAACCTTTCTCATACAACTACCTTGCATTGTAAAAAATCCCTCAGAAAGCAGCGTTGCCTTCATGCGGTGGAGTGGGACGAGGACGACATGATTTATCTCGAACTATAATTGTTCTGCACACGTCTTAACAAGCCGTTCCCATGCAATTTGCAACCTTACCCATCCTCTTCCTAATCCTTCCAGGGAAAACCCGTGTCAAGTCTGACATGAGCCGCAATAAAGTAGCCGACTTTTGAAAAGAAGCTGGAGTAGAGGAACAAAGTGGAAAGATGTTGAAAGATTAAAATAAATAGCTTTTCAGGTTTTTGCTTGACCTCTTTACTTTAAATTTACTAGATCTATATGGAAATGAGATTTTCCGAGAAATTATTAATTATGGTTCTCGGCTGGAATAATCCTACCCTTCTGAATGTCACTTTTCAAACAATAGTTTGTAAATGCCTATAGTTTGAGATTATAGTAGGTACTTTGTTTCTTACAGGGAGCAGCTAAAATGCATGTGTCCCTCATCTAGTTTTAGTAATTACAATATGAAGTGCAAGTGAGTTTATCTACTGCTTTTAACTAACTAAAATGGCCCCTGTATCTTCAATCCTAACGACAAAAATAAAATCATGGATTGCTATGGACGAAGCTTTCACTACAGATGGAAAAATAGTAATGTGTCAAGTGTGCGGTAAAAAAGTCGGGTGCTCTATGAAATCACAACTGGAGAGTCTTACCTATCCTATACCTGCCAGATATTGATATTAAATGTTTTCATGATTTTACATATTTTGGTACATATTCAGCTTACTTTTCTTACATAAATATGTACATATTTCACACCTTAATATTACGTAAAAATCCGGTTCCTATCCATCACTGATGCACAGTGCCCACTGTATGCTTGTTTATAAGGCAGTGAAGCGAAAACGACATGGGAGGGGGTTTCAGAATTACGTTCCACTTCCCGTTGTGCCCAGGACTGTATTAAATTATAAACCAATGGGTAAGAGAAGTGTTGGCAGGCCAAGAAGGCAATGGACACAACTGTCTAACTGAAAACTGTGACACCGGAACGAGCCTAAACGGCTTAATCCGTGAATCATTGTTGTTGTTGTTGTTGTTGTTGATGATGATGATTCGATACGTCGAGATACAAAATCACAGCACACATTTAAGAAACAGAAATCTTTTTCATAATGCTAGTTCTGTTACTGGTGAACGGGGAAAAATGTTCGAACCAGAAAATAATAGGCTATCAGATAATAGACAACATTAATCTAGTCTGCTGTAAAAAAATCTGAAAGTCAGAATTTATAAAACAGTTATATTACCGGTTGTTCTGTATGATTGTGGAACTTGGACTCTCACTTTGAGAGAGAGAAACACAGATTAAGGGTGTTTGAGAATAAGGTTCTCAGGAAAATATTTGGAGCTAAGAGGGATGTGTCCCGCGCCGTGGCGTCGCGGTCTAAGGCATCCCGCCTAGGACTCGCGTTACGGAATGCGCGCTGGTTCGAGTCCTCATGGGGGAAGAAATTTTCTCATGAAATTTCGGCCAGTGTATGGGACCGGTGCCCACCCAGCATCGTGATGCACTTGGGGAGCTACGATAGGTAGCGAAATCCGGTTGCGAATACCAGCTATAACGGCTGGGGGGATCATCGTGCTAACCACACGATACCTCCATTCTGGTTGGATGATCGTCCACCTCTGCTTCGGCATGTGGGGGTGAGGCCAGCAGCCGGCTGGTCGGTCTAGGCCCTTCACGGGCTGTAGCGCCACGGATTATTATTATTATTATTATTATTATTATTATTATTATTATTATTATTATTATTATTATTATTATTATTATTATTATTATATAAGAGGGATGTAGTTACAGGAGAATGGAGAAAGTTACACAACACAGAACTGCACGCATTGTATTCTCTATCTGACATAATTAAGAACATTAAAGTCCACACCTGTGGAGTAACGGTCAGCGCGTCTAGCCGCGAAACCAGGTGGCCCGGGTTCGATTCCCGGTCGGGGCAAGTTACCTGGTTGAGGTGTTTTCCGGGGTTTTCCCTCAACCCAATATGAGCAAATGCTGGGTAACTTTCGGTGTTGGACCCCAGATTCATTTCACCAGCATTATCACCTTCATCTCATTCAGACGCTAAATAACCTAAGCTGTTGATAAAGCGTCGTAAAATAACCTACTAAAACAAATGAAACAAAAGAACATTAAATCCAGACGTTTGAGATGGGCAGGGCATGAAGCACGTATGGGCGAATCGAGAAATGCACATAGAGTGTTCATTGGGAGACCGGAGGGAGAAAGACCTTTGAGGAGGCCGAGACGTAGATAAGAGGATAATATTAAAATGGGTTTGAGGAAGGTGGGATATGATGATAGAGACTGGATTAATCTTGTACTGGATAGGGACCGATGGCGGGCTTATGTGAGGGCGGCAATGAACCTCCGGGTTCCTTAAAAGCCATTTGTAAGTAAGTAAGTAAGTAATAGACAACATTAAGCTTTATGGATCGTATGCGGAGACGATGAGGAAGGCGGAAAAGATGGAAGATTGAAAAATACTGGGTTTGCAGTGAAGGAACTGCCGTTGGACAGAAAACTAGGAATGAACTATTTCAGTTACACAACACAGGACGATGCGTTCCTGCTTACATTCGTAAATATGAGCATAATGCAGCATATGATGTCGCCCCTAGCTCGGAGATCGGGCACCACCCAGCTCTCATCCTTGAGAGTCGTATAAACCCCGTCCGCCTATTTCCGAAGGTTTCACAGTTATTCATTTTATAGGATCTGCATTATTCAAGGTTACAAGTTGCTTTTTCCATTTATGACAATTCTCTTGGCTGTTGTCTCTGCTCAAACAATGCTTCTCGTAAAGGTGTTGTGGCTGAACACGTCACAATAGCGTATGGAGTTGAGTCCAAACTCGGGAAAGTGGTCCTACTTTTTCCTGCCCACACAGTTCAAGACGCTATTTAAGATTAAATTTCTCTTCCGCTTGACAATTTTTTCGTGGTGACTGTTAACATTGTGAATTATTTTGAAGAAAAAGAAGCTTTAATTGACTCCATGCTAAGTCTTCTGTGAATTTTCTCCCTTTTCTGTCTCAAAACAATTTATAAATTCATCTCGTAATATTTTTCTTCGGTTTTTCAGCTTATATTTTGCCTTAGTATACAGAGATTTTAGTTCATTATTTAACGGCAAAGTATCCTATAAGATACAACAGTTAATAGGCTATATGCTATAATTTTAATAGAACAATAGAAAAAATGATAGGAAATTAAATAATCAAAGTTTCACAATACTATAATATTGTACAACATATAAAATATGGGCATTGCGATAATTGTTTTCTGTACAGTCCGACACGGTTTAGTAAATTAGTGTGAGAAATGAAGTTTTGCCAATTTAAGGGTTAAATTTCTTTTATAATATTATAATAGGTTATTTTGCGGTGCTGTATCAATAGCGAATAGGGGTTATATAGAATGGACACTGAGCTAATTTTTCTGTTTTGTTTCTCTGTGCGCCGGCGTTTAGTTCCACTTTCAAGCGCTAGAGGTTAGTGTAATCGAGCACAGGCTAAGATCATAATAGAGTGTAAGAGTTGAGACACAGGATCCAAACATCGCCTACCTTATTGCATAATCCAGTAACGCTTTGCTTCAAATAAATTCAAGTTAACAGCTTTTCCTTATTTCTCAGTGACAAACTAGTTGTAATAATAATTTTTTATGTTTTATATATAATAAATTATATTATAAAACAATATAATACATTATAAAATTATGTATCAAATTCGTTTAATATTTGTATACAGTATAATATAGGTATATGGTTTTACTTCTCATAGGAGTTTTGTTTTTCCATTTTCAGCGCTATCAAATCATTACATATTTTAATTGTTGTTGGGGTCAACGTCTCAACTCTCATTATAAAGGAACTCTAGAGTCTAGACATTAAGTTAATGACGGATTTATTATTTCATCGGTCCAATTTATTTTATTTGAGTACATAATGTACCTAGACGTATTAATTATATGTGTTATATTTCCGCTGTGTCGACTGCTAGCTGGTGTGATGTCAGCGCCAACTCCTGGGAGAACTCAAACTGGTTTTAAGGTCAATGAAATCAGTTCTGCTACATCAAAGGTACCGACCGATGTGTCCATACTGTATAATTATCTACACGCTGGTATCAACATCTTAGGTTAATTAGCGTCTGAATGAAATGGTGATAATGCCGGTGAAATGAGTCCGGGGTCCAGCACCTTTAGTTACCCAGCATTTACTCATATTGGGTTGAGGGAAAACCCCGGAAAAAACCTCAACCAGGTAACTTTCCCCGATCGGGAATCGAACCCGGGCCACCTGGTTTCGCGGTCAGACGCGCTACCGTTACTCCACAGGTGTGGACACTAGATTATTTAGTATCGATGTAATTGATGATTGTAAAATGGCATTTGGCGAGGTAAGGGCGAGAATTCGCCATGCGGTTACCTGGCATCCGCCTTACAGTCAGAAAAACCTCGGAAAAAACCCAACCAGGTAATCAGCTCAAGCGGGAATCGAACTCGCGCCCAAACGCAACTCTGGATAGGCAGACAAGCGTAAAATTTTATGTTAGAGCGTTAATCTGGATTTATGGAAATAGATTATGGTGTAGGTTTCAATATTGAAGGTTGATTTAATGTGTTGGTAGTGATGTATTTGATTTTGTAGTTTCGATACTGCATTAGAAACCTCCGAAACAGTTGTTTCGAAGTTGGAACCTCCAGCATACGACTCCATACACCTAACCATTGAGCCACAGTTCTATCACAGTCTACTATATACAGTCGCGAAGCTTGAGGTGTTTTTTTTTTGCAAATCTCGTGATAAAGCGGTCCAAGCGGTTAGCAACTAGAAATAATAGACTGTCCATGGTCGACTTTGGACTGTGTCGTATTTCTATCGAGTGCTAGCTCGTTGCGTATTTCACATTGATGCTTGTGAAATGTTCGTTATTGGTTGTAATGAAAATGTTAATGGCTAAAATATAATAATTGGAATAATAATATGGGACAAGAAGGAGACGTTTGTAGTGCTATAAACTGTAGCAACAGTAAGAGAAAGAGGCCAGAGTTATCCTTTTTCCGATTTCCGAAAGATTCAGAAAGGTTCCTGGGTTTCCACAAGAATACTGTGCAGAAACAAAACTGTTAATTTGAAATTCTTTGTGACTGTTAGAATACATTATATCCTTAAATTTCACAATGCAATGTTTCAGTCTAACCGAAAGGACATTAGATACCGGTTAAAGTTCTGTCACTTAGGCTGCTAAATTTCCAGAGAAATAAAGGTTAGGTCTACTTTTTTTTTCAGAGGATATATTTTTAATTGTAGCTATTAATTTTGTTATTATTTTTATGTGTTATTTTACTAAAGACGTAGAAAAATTAAGTTTGTTTTAATGAAATTTATTGATCACGTTTTATTTTCAATTCTGGTGGGATTATTATTGCTTAGGCCTACATTTTTCTTCAAAGCATATGTTTTAAATTATAGCTGTTAATTTTGTTGTTATTTTTATTTGTTGCTTTACTAGAGACGTAGAAAAAGTCTGTTACAATAAAATTTATTGATCACGTTTTATTTCCAATTCTGGTGTGATTATTATTGCTTAACCTCATCCCACTTTGTTAACTACGTAAGCCTACACTACAAGTACCGGTACACGTAAGCTACTCCATTAATTCATATTTCCATTATTATTGTTGTAAAGGGAAATGCAAATTAATATTTATTGGTTTCATAGTTAATTATCGCTATAATCTTGAATGAGTGAAGCTATTATAGTAAATTTCAGTTCGTTTTGCACAAACAAAAATTATATTAACTTATTTCTTGCAGGTATCTTCGAGTTTATGGTGGAATTAATATACGAGTACTTCATTAAAATAATAAATTAACTTTTGCATTTAATATTTCAATAATGGAAGGAAGGTGTTAATTTTTCCAAAAGAACACGACAACGAAAGTGTAACATATTTTGTCGGCTGCTAGGAGAGAGATCTGCGATGATGAGGCGATAGTAGCGATCCTAGTGGTGGGCAACTACCCATGTTTGCATTTTTACTACATATTGAGCTTCGCGACTGTATATAGTAGACTGTGGTTCTATTACGGAACTGGAAAGCTCAAAGTCGTAATCCCTTCTGTGTTGTCCATCCCACTTCCGCATGCTCCCCGATCGATTCTCCTGCTGCCCTCGTTGCTTTGTAGCCAAATCGAATACATCAACCCTCTTCCCCCTCAGCCGTGTTTTCCTCCTCGTAACAAAGCTTTTAACTTGAGACAGTCTTCGGAATACAATTTCCTGTGCCTTCACATAGCATTTCTTTAATTTTATTTTGTCGTGTGCTGCCATCTGACCTTTCCAGGAAGCACTACTTCGTGTTGGATGCGGCATGAAGCCAGACCCATGACTCGGGGTTTAAAATACACGTGACGAACATACGTGAAGTGTTCGTCACGCTTTCAGCACACAGTTCGCTGTCTGCCAAATGGATTATAACGTTTAGGTCATCTTGTTAGTTGTAAATATTCGTGCAGTTCCATTTTTGACAAATGTCCAGTTGTAGTTGAGTCGGTTCTTTTCCTTCAAATGAACGGAGTTTTGCAATAATAGGCCAATTTATTTATTTATTTATTTATTTATTTATTTATTTATTTATTCATTCATTTATTTATTCTGGTGTAGTTAAGGCCATCAGGCCTTCTCTTCCACAACACCAGGAATACAAATACAATAATAGAAATAAACAGAAAAAAATACACTATATACAGGGACATCATTTTATTTTTACTTCAGTTTTCATTGTACCTGAGTTTTTGAATGTACTTCACTCCCACCTCTTCTACTAATGAAGTTCAACCGTCCTCCACACAGATCTAAGACCGCATATAGTATATACAGTCATAGTAGTCTGATGGTAATAGTAAACAGTACGTTCCAAAAATATGTTCGAGTTTTTCAGTGACGAAAGAGCTTTCAATATTGCATCATTTTCCATTTGTCTACGTCGCATCCCGGTTTCCCCCACCTGCTTCTATTCGCCTCTCTGAAAATTCTACTGGCTGGGCTGTCTTAGCTCTTTTCTGGGAACAATAATTTCTGTTAGGAATTGGACGTCTACGTAATATTATACAACTGTTTAAAATAACTTAAATAAAAGGACCTCGTTAAGTAATTGACTGTCACGTGATTTCTCCCCTTTCTACGACCCTGCTTGGACGGACAGTAGATAGCATATCTGAGTAACTTTATCTTTTCGGATCGGGCAGAAGTGAAGATTGAATTTACAGTATGTAAGGTCTCTTTTATAGAGTAGGTACAGAATTATTTCAACATGAGTTACTGATACGAAGTACGAACCTGGTAATTGGAATTACGTACAATAGTCTATAGTGCGATAATATATACAAAAGGACTGAAGCCTCTATCGAAATGAACGGCCACCATTTTCAAAAATGTGTTTAAATATCCATATTATGATTATTTTTCATTTTAACTTCATTCTCTATAGTGTACGCTAATGTGCTGTAGACAGTATAATATACACTGCATAATGAATACGTCCGCATGGAAAGCTCAGTTCGTGAGTAAAAACACTTATTGTTAATACTGTACTCTATTTTGATTAAACAAAAACCTAATGAAAATTATCAAACTCGAAATCGTGATATTTCCTAGTTTACGTAAATGGATGAACTACTTTTCTTCCCTCCTATACCTAGTAAAGTGATTTGCTTGTATATTACGCCAGTATCATGGAACTCCAGTCGTGGAAAGGGGTAGCAAAGGGAGTTTCCGGTTCTTAATCGTTGATCCAAAGGTATAGTCAGGTTAATATTAGAAATGTTAGTAAAAATAAAATGATGTCCCTGTACAAAATAAAGCTCCATAAGAAATAAAGAGAGAGAGAAAAAACACTATAAACAAAGTAAGGCCACACAAAAATATACACAAGTTGCAGTCACACAGACTTTAAATGAGTGATTAAGTATAATAATTAATTGTATCCTAACTAATTAACTAACATAAACAAGAAACTTGCCATTTTAATCTAGATTAAAAAAGAAAAAGAAAAAAAAACACAAATCAATACTTCTAGCAATACCTAAAAACATTAACTAAGACAAAATTTTCCAATTTAATTTTGAATTGTGATAAAGTCCGGCAGTCCCTGACGTCATTAGGTAACGAATTTCAGAGGCGAAGTATTTCTACAGTATAGGAGGATGAGTATAAAGACGTTCTATGTTGAGGGATCGACAATTTGAAGAAAAAAAAAAAGGAAGATATTTGCACAAATCTGTTGATGGCAGGCTAATTTTAACTCGGAAAAAATCAAGAATGCGATATCTGAAGTCTGCTGCTATTTATAAGCAAAAATTCGTTTATTGCATACATTTTTTTTATTTATTTTGCTTTGAAATTTTAATTCATCTGCTCGTCTCTTATTAAAAGTCGGTTAGCCTTTTTTTTTGTTATTATTTGTGCTATTTCTTGTAATAATAAATGTAATAATACTTACTTATTTACTTACTTACTTACTTACTCACTCACTCACTCACTCACTCACTCACTCACTCACTCACTCACTTACTTACTTACTTACTTACTTACTTACTTACTTACTTACTGGCTTTTAAGTAACCCGTAGGTTCATTGCCGCCCTCACATAAGCCCGCCATTGGTCCCTATCCTGAGCAAGATTAGGGCCTAATCCAGTCTCTACCATCATATCCTACCTCCCTCAAATCCATTTTAATATTATCTTCCCATCTACGTCTCGGCCTCCCCAAAGGTATTTTTCCCTCCGGCCTCCCAACTAACACTCTATATGCATTTCTGTATTCGCCCATACGTGCTATATGTCCTGCCCATCTCAAACGTCTGGATTGTATGTTCCTAATTATGTCAGGTAAAGTATACATTGCGTGCAGCTTTGCGTTGTGTAACTTTCTCCATTCTCCTGTAACTTCATCCCTCTTAGCCCCAAATATTTTCCTAAGCACCTTATTCTCAAACACCCTTAATCTCTGTTCCTCTCTCAAAGTGAGAGTCCAAGTCTCACAACCATACAGAACAACCGTTAATATAACTGTTTTATGAATTCTAACTTTCAGATTTTTTGACAGAAGACTAGATGACAAAAGCTTCTCAACCGAATAATAACAGGCATTTCCCATATTTATTCAGCATTTAATTTCCTCCCGAGTGTCATTTATATTTGTTACTGTTGCTCCAATATATTTGAATTTTTCCACCTCTTCGAAGGATAAATCTCCAATTTTTATATTCCCATTTCGTACAATATTCTGGTCACGAGACATAATCATATACTCTGTCTTTTCGGGATTTACTTCCAACCCTATCGCTTTACTTGCTTCAACTAGAATTTCCGCGTTTCCCCTAATCGTTTGTGGATTTTCTCCTAACATATTCACGTCATCCGCATACACAAGAAATACAGAGTGGTAAAGATTTTAATGTTAATGTCATATTAACGCAAATCAATATCAAGAGGCTATTAAAGACGAATTTAATGATGGAATTATGCATTCTTTTATGAAGAAGTGTGTGATAATTTATTTTCGGTAACGTTCGCTCAACAGATTAACTAATACCAAACTGCTCTCATTTCTACAAAAATATACACACAGACATATTCCAGACGAGTCAACCTTGCGAAAAGTGTATGTCAAAACAATTTATGACTAATGTATACAATACGGTCCTTTAGAAATGAATTTACAAGATGAGGAAATCTGAGTTTCCATAGAAACTACAGATTCAACTGATTGCCACATAGCTGCTGTCTTGGTGCGATGAAAATAAAGTCCAGGTGTACTATACCATATCTTCTAACATGTGAGGTTCTTGATACAGTATCCTTAGTCTCTTAACAGATACACTAATAGGTAAATTTGCAGATGCAACTATAGATGGTGAACATTCAAGTGATATTTCTTATTATGAATATTCTTCAGCTCTTTCCGCAGATGTGGAACGGAGTTTTGCAATGCATAAATATTTTTTTTTATTCCAACCGGACAAATTTCACAGTTTTCAATTTAAAAATTGTATATGTGTATATATATATATATATAAATTGTAATATAATAAATCGGAGAATAGGTAAACTGTTACGTTTCTTATATGTAGAACATCTCTTTTAGTGGACATGTAAATAATACAGAGTTATGTTTTCTTTTTATAAGTCATACGTGTTGTTTTACTTCTAAATATATTAATTTCAGAGAAAATGTGTAATTTTCTATGTGTGCACTATGAATGCGTGAGCAAATGGAGTTACGAACGAGTGCGTGAGCAAATGGAGTTACGAACGAGTGCGTGAGCAAATGGTGGTACGAATCAATGCGTGAGCAAATTGAAGTACGAATTAATGCTTGAGCAAATGGAGGTACGAATGAGTGCGTGAGCAAATGGAGATATGAATGAGTGCGTGAGCAAATGGAGGTACGAATGAGTGCGTGAGCAAATGGAGGTACGAATTAATGCGTGAGCAAATAGAGGTACGAATGAGTGCGTGAGAAAATGGCAGTACGAATGAGTGCGTGAGCAAATGGAGGTACGAATTAATGCGTGAGCAAATAGAGGTACGAATGAGTGCGTGGGCAAATGGGGTACGAATGAGTGCGTGAGCAAATAGAGGTACGAATGAGTGCGTGAGCAAATGGAGATACGAATGAGTGCGTGAGCAAATGGAGGTACGAATGAGTGCGTGGGCAAATGGAGGTACGAATGAGTGCGTGGGCAAATGTAGGTACGAATGAGTGCGTGAGAGAAATAGAGGTACGAATGAGTGCGTGAGCAAATGGAAGTACGAATGAGTGCGTGAGAAAAATAGGGGTACGAATAAGTGCGTGAGCAAATGGAGGTACGAATGAGTGCGTGAGAAAAATAGAGGTACGAATAAGTGCGTGATCAAACGGAGGTAGGAATTAGTGCGTGAGAAAAATAGAGATACGAATGAGTTCGTGAGCAAATGGAGGTACGAATGAGTGCGTGAGAAAAATAGAGGTACGAATAAGTGCGTGAGCAAATGGAGGTACGAATGAGCGCGTGAGAAAAATGGAGGTACGAATAAGTGCGTGAGCAAATGGAGATACGAATGAGTGCGTGAGAAAAATAGAGGTACGAATAAGTGCGTGAGCAAATGGAGGTACGAACTAGTGCGTGAGAAAAATAGAGGTACGAATAAGTGCGTGAGCAAATGGAGGTATGAAAGACTGCGTGAGAAAAATAGAGGTACGAATAAGTGCGTGAGCAAATTGAGGTACGAATGAGTGCGTGAGAAAAATAGAGGTACGAATAAGTGCATGAGCAAATGGAGGTACGAAAGACTGCGTGAGAAAAATAGACGTACGAATAAGTGCGTGAGCAAATGGAGGTATGAATGAGCGCGTGAGAAAAATAGAGGTACGAATAAGTGCGTGAGCAAATGGAGATACGAATGAGTGCGTGAGAAAAATAGAGGTACGAATAAGTGCGTGAGCAAATGGAGGTACGAAAGACTGCGTGAGAAAAATAGAGGTACGAATAAATGCGTGAGCAAATGGAGGTAGGAATTAGTTCTTGAGAAAAATAGAGGTACGAATGAGTTCGTGAGAAAATGGAGGTACGAATGAGTTCGTAACAAATAGAGGTACGAATGAGTGCGTGAACAAATAGAGGTACGAATTAGTGCATGAGCAAATAGAGACACGAATGACTGTGTGAGCAAATGAAGATTGAGTGAGTGCATGATAGAATGGAGGTACGAATGAGTATATGGTGGCAGGGGAAGCAAGTGCCACGAGAAAACCTTCCCTAACACTGTCTACCACGAAATTCACTTCTATTCCCGGCCTCCGATATGCAAAGAACTGTTCAAGAGGTTCTGAAAACTGCGTATTATTATTAGTGTTGTTAATGATCACTATAATAGTAACAATAATGATAGAAATAGACTAATAATCGTAATCAGTATGATTGAATGATGGCTTGTGTGTTAGTATAGCATGATGTGTCCACCCTCCCACTGTTCGAGCAGTTAGCGGAGGTTTGTTAAGTAGTGTCTTAGAAGTCTGCCGTGTCACGGGGTGGTTAAGTAATTCATTTTGTTTTTCTTTTGTTTTCAGTTCCGGAAAGCGACTCGGTTCTAATGCCTTAGCGAGGTAAGTAATAAGTCACGCTCTCGACGCCAGCCGCCTGCTAATAGCTGAGCTTGCTAAGGGCTTTTAGCATTATTAGTCACATGAAGGTCTATTAACCATTTTTCCTTGTATCCAGCTAATGTTTTTAGCAACATGGCAAGCTGGTGAATCGCAAAATCCCTTTGTGCCTTTGACGAATACAATAAGTACTTCGTAGTACGTCAATAAGTTCAGTTTTGTAGTAGGTCTAACGGTTATCTTATTGTGAAAAACTATCAGCTATGTAAGTAATGAAAAGGATGTAATGAACAAATTGAAACATTTAATAGAATTCCGGAAAAAATGCTGTAATGCAAAGAAACTAAAAATAATGTATGAAGACAAAATGCAGGAACGGACCTTAAGGGCTGTACTCAGAGTCGTCACTTAGATTTAAGTCTCACCCAACTTTCGTTTCCACTATTAAAATGGTAAACTTTTGTATGTACGAGTTAAGGGAAGACTGCACTGAAAATCATGAAAATGTTTCCAAATTTTTTTTAGCTATTTCACTTATTCAGAATTTATATTTTCATACCCCAAATGGATTCAGCTCAATTCTGATTACAAATACTCGTATGTTTACACTTTTTAAATTAAGGCTGGAAGGGTGCGTGGAATTTAAAGAGCTGTCCAAATTTTTTTTCATCGAAGAATTCTTTTTTAAAATTTCTGATTACAAATCTAGTAACTTTTTGTTGGTTCCCTGAAGTTACTAGATGAATGTAGTGGAGGAGAATATTAATTTACATAAATATTCATTTTATTTTCAAATCTATTTTTCTATGTTCATTTTTCTTGATTCAACACCAACTTTCTTATGCCAAATATTAATCAATCTGGATGAAATTTTTGCTGCAAGTATTTATGAGGTAGCTGCATGTTTCTATGCATTTATTTTGTGAGAAATGCTGCTAGTTTATTTTATTAATATTTTTCTTAATGCTGCTAGTTTATTTTATTAATATTTTTCTTAATAAAATAAACTAGCAGCATTTCTCACAAAATAAATGCATAGAAACATGAAGCTGCGTCATAAATACTTGCAGTAAATTTCATCCAGATTGATTAATATTTGGCATAAGAAAGTTGGTGTTGAATCAACAAAAATGAACACAAAAATAGATTGAAAGTAAAATGAATATTTATGTAAATTAATATTCTCCTCCGCTACATTCATCTAGTAACTTCAGGGAGCCAACAAAAAGTTACTAGATTTGTAATAAGAAATTTTAAAAAAGAATTCTTCGATGAAAAACAATTTTGACAGCTCTTTAAATTCCACGCCCCCTTCCAGCCTTAATTAAAAAGTGTAAACATACGAGTATTTGTAATCAGAATTGAGCTGAATCCATTTGGGGTATGAAAATATAAATTCTGAATAAGTGAAATAGCTAAAAAAAATTGGAAAAATTTTCATGATTTTCAGTGGAGTCTTCCCTTAAGTAGAACCTTAGTGAAAGCTAGTGGCATTAAAGTAGTTCAGTACATATCTTCTATTTATTTATTTATTATTTATTAATTTGTTGTTGAAAATAACAGGCAAAGCCCAATTACAATGTTCACGACTAACAAATTAATTTATAAAACATAAACAAGGAAAAGGAAACATACACTTATTAAAAACTGAAACAAAATAGAAATAAGAGGAAGAAAAAAAGAGAAATTGAAATAAGGTGTGTAAGTAGCTTCAAATAACTAACAACAATATTTTGTAAAATATGATAACAAATAATTCTGTATCTAGAGAAATTCATATTGAAAATATCAACATTCGGATGAGGATGCAATTTATTGTATAACTGTAACATTTGGAAAACTGGGGAATTTTTGTGGGATTCAGTATTTGTCCTTGGTATGTAAAACAAATTTCGAAATTTAGTTTTAAGCTTAGGTGCATATAATGTTATATAATAAAATAAACCAACACAGTCCAACTTATTGTTAATAATTTTATAGAGAAAGTTTAAAGATTGACAGTTTCGTCTAATTTGCAAACTAGTAAAATGGAAATGTTGAAGCATTGTAGCATAACTCTCATAGGTAGGATAATCATTATAAAGTCTGCAATATAACCATTTTAGAAATTTATTTTGAATCTTTTCTAGTAACAGAATATATTTGTTAGTAACTGGGTTCCAGATAACAGCAGCATACTCTAATTTAGATCGAACAATGGAATTATACAAAATTATTATAGTTTTGACTTTAAATTTACAAGAATTTCTCATAACAGAACCTAAACTTTTATAGTTCACATTCATAATATTATTAATATGACTATAAAATGTAAAATTGCTGCTAAATAATATACCTAAATCTTTATATTCATTTTCTGCTGGTAAAACTTTTGCCTTTATTTTATATGAAATTTAATTGCAATTTTCAATCTAGAAAAGGTCATATGTATACACTTATTAATATTAAATAACAATTATTATTAATACTCCAAATATGTAAGTTTGTAATATCTTTTTGAAGTAGCTTACAATCTATTTCGTGAAATATTTAACATCTACAAAATAAGAAAGCGAGAAAATTCTGGGTTTTGAAAATTATGATATAAATTTATGAAAAAATATGTAATAAGAAACAATGAATGTCCGTTTAACGTACTTACCGACAGTGAGTTAAAAAAACTATACATTTTAATTATTTTCGAACACATAGCCTACGAGGTATTAACATCTGATGAAAAACATGTGTAGCTGGTTATATAAATTTATCCAAAGTTGCAGATGCGTTGTACTGTATTGCCATGGCACCATCTTTATGTACATTTTGGTGTCGTATAGATGGACACTTCTTACATTGAGCGTTGTATAGGATTATTAAAAAGTCGCAATAAGATTTTAAGTTCTTCTAATTATAAGAAGTAAATTTATAGAAAAGTAATAATACAGTTTTGTTGATAAAAGAAAGAGGTTTATTCAGATATAAACCAATTTCAAAACATTTGGATATTGTCGTCATTTTCTTCTCTATTATAAGTTATCAAATTCAGAAGAAAATTTTGCTGAATATCTTCAACTTTTTGTAAGTTTCCACAATGATGAGAAAAATGTGGTGTCCGTACCCCAACCCATTTTAGAGTTCAGAATATTCTCAGTACACTGGAACTGTTACATTCATAGTAACACTGAAGAAGGTCAATTTGCATTTGTAGAGGCAAACAATTAGATAGGGATAATTTCAAGGGAAAAATTGTTCCGTGACCGGTTATCGATCGATTATTATTGCTACTGCTACTACTACTGCTACTACTGCTACTACTACTACTACTACTACTACTGCTACTACTACAACTACTACAACTACTACTACTATTACTACTGCTACTACTACAACTACTACTACTACTACTACAACTACTACTATTACTACTGCTACTACTACAACTACTACAACTACTACTACTACTACTGCTACTACTACAACTACTACTACAACTACTACTACTATTACTACTGCTGCTACTACTGCTACTACTACTACTAATGCTACTGCTACTACTACTACTACTACTACTACTACTATTGCTGCTACTACTACTACTATTGCTACTACTACTCCTACTGCTACTACTTCTACTACTACTACTACTACTACTACTACTACTACTACTACTACTACTGCTACTGCAACTACTGCTACTACTACTACTACTACTACTACTACTTCTACTACTACTGCTATTGCAACTACTGCTACTACTACTACTACTGCTACTACTACTACTGCTACTACTACTACTACTACTATTATTATTGCTACTACTACTCCTACTGCTACTACTGCTACTACTACTACTACTACTACTACTACTACTACTACTACTACTTCTACTACTACTGCTACTGCAACTACTGCTACTACTACTACTTCTACTACTACTGCTACTGCAACTACTGCTACTACTACTACTACTACTACTACTACTACTACTACTACTTCTACTACTACTGCTACTGAAACTACTTCTACTACTACTGCTACTAAAACTACTGCTACTACTACTACTATTGCTACTACTCCTACTGCTACTACTACTACTACTACTACTACTACTACTACTATTACTACTACTTCTACTACTACTGCTACTGCAACTACTGCTACTACTACTACTGCTATTACTACTACTACTGCTACTGCTACTACTAATGCTACTGCTACTACTAATGCTACTGCTACTACTACTACTGCTACTGCTACTACTAATGCTACTGCTACTACAACTACTGCTGCTACTGCTACTATCATTACTACTTTTCGAGATTGGAAGCAAGATCCGCTTGAGTAGTAACTTTAATTTATGTGGTACGAAGGAATCAGACGGGATAGCAGCTGTTATTAGGTTAACCTTTAAAATTCATTATTTTATCGATTAAGCGATTCGCATTCTTATGAGAATAGGAAAATATTTGTGTGCATTAAGTGGTTGTTTGAACTACACTCGACACGCTGTGTAATTCCAGTAGTACAGTATTATACAATACTTCGTTTCTAGGATTGTTACGTAACGCCTGTCACTAACGTTTAGACTTGCCCGCATAACTGCAGAGCCGAAGAAGTTGCCGCATCATCACGGCGTTTCATAAAATGGTAATTTCATTTTTACACGATCGCGAAGGATTTAGTTCCATAAAATTGAGTTCCAACTCTTCTTAATATCATGATATTAAAATTGCAATTTGAATGGTCCAGAATTTTGATAATTAAGCACATACAATGTTAACTACATTTGAGTTACGTCAGATTTGGGTCTAGTCACGTTTCATTTTTGCGTTCTGCTAGCCTGATTGAAGCTCTAATCATAAGGGCATTAGACATTCATTTCCATGAGATAGATATAATATATTTTGTCCCGCTCTCTCCCACATAGCAGGGTTGATGGCTATTCTTTGTTTTCGCATTGCTTTAGGTAACGTTCAAAGCCCTGCCCGTGATTGTGTTTTTAAAAGGGAATTTCTATGTGCGCCTCTCTGCTCTTTGAATCTCTGTACATGCTTTTAACCTCGAGCCTGGGCCGCGTTGTATTTCATATCGAAGTTTAATGCTCTCGCTTCAAACATTACTTTCATCATCCGGTGATATTTCGTATATCAGTTTCAGCCTCGTTCCATTGTTGTGATGTATGTTATTCTTCATCCATTTTTCACGAGAAGAGACAGAAAACGAACTAACGATAATGTACGATGGCAGTTAAATGAAATCGAAAAAGCTGTTATTTTACGACCTGTAGCATATTGAAATTCAAATATGGTGTCATATTTCACAAATCATTACTGAGGGCTTGAAACTAACTGATTTCTATATTTATTGTATCGGTTAAATGTTAAATGAATAAATTAGAAAAATAAATTGAAACTCGTGTGTCCAAATGCGTGTTTCACTATCATCACCACAACACAAACGTTGGCAGCACCAGCATCATTGTTGTAGTCGGCGTCGTAGTTAACAAATACGAAACGTAAACAAATGAAATGTACATACTGGGTGTTCAGTTCAAAATGTGTCTTGGCTCGCTGTATGCCGTCATGTGGCTAGCTGATGAGCCTAGAGAATTCAATCTTCCTACACTTCCGCAGCTCAGGTGTATAATCTAAGAGGCAGAGAAGTTGGCTAGCAAGTACGGCGTTCATTCTGAAGAGTACGTACCGATACGTACGGTAACGCCGGTAGTGGCAGGAATGTGAACTGTTTGGAAATACGTACTGTCGGGATATGGGGAGAGGGTTAAGACGATTACTTACGTATTTGTTGACATTAACTTCGACGGTCAACATGGACACGGAGCATTTGATTTGTGTTGTGGAATGTTACCGTACGCAACCGATGATAACAAATACCCTGCGTACGACTTGCCGGCGCAAAACACAGTTCGAAAGAGGTTATGGTAGCACACAGACCGTACAGACCGCCATCTGTTGCTACGACGTTCAAGTTATACCGTACACGTTCTCAAGTTCAGATTGAAGAACGCCTTAAATAATAGGCAACTTCTCTAACATATAAACTGAAACTCGCTTCAAATCGGTGACCCAACAACAGTGACGTCATGACGCACTTTGAAATGAACACCCAGTATATCGAAATATGTCTTTCATCTATGCTATAAAATAATAAATCATACAGGGGGTGAAAGACTAAGTCTTAGAGTTTTTATAACGTGCATTATAAGTTCTCACTGTGGACATTTATCTCAGCCACGACACATTTAAATTTTTATTCTTCAATATAAATGCAATTATCACTACAATGACACAATAATTCTTGCAGATAACACAGAAACAACTTCGGAAACGTAATTAACAGAGTCGCAGTTTCACTTCACTTCCACTAGACTCAGAATTACAGCAGACGATACGGTACAGGTGTAGCAGGGATGCCAATATCGGCAAACGAAATGAAACTGTGAGGAATGTTACAACAGGTGTGCTAAACGTGAGGAATGTTACAATAGGTGTGTAGCACGTTAGGTTAGGTTAGGTTAGATTAGGTTTTGTTAGGTGTGTAAGATAATATGAATGGTTACCACAGTTGGCGACACTGCAATCATTCTCCCACTCCACCTCAAATAACGTCACAACGACGGAATATGGCCGCCTTCTTCCTTCAAGTACGACGATTTTCCTATATAAGTAAGGAACCTATTTAGGGCGGGTTGGGTGGGACCACAGCTCTCCCAGTGATCACATCCAGTTTCTACTACTCCACACTACAAAACTAAGGCATTTTCAGTGTTTGTTTTTAATTCCCTATGCTGGCAGTACCGAACTAAAAACTTCACCCATGATGATAATGAAAGTAAAAATGGTGCATCGGTGCCAAAACACTTTACAAAAATGTAGTAGTTAAAAAAGTAAAGTATACAACGCCATGACAGACAGCTAACATCCCTAAACAACCTGTGAAAGTTTGTCGGTAGAATTCTGGTACATCCTGTATAATCAGAAAGCCAGTGGCGGCTCGTGATAAAATATTATGTGTGTTCAGAATTTTGTGTTCCAAAATCGAAGAGAACTTGAAATCGTACGTTTTTAGCCTAATAGGAAATGTCATGATTCCAATGTTTCACTGTCGAAAAAGCCGTAAATAAATTCAAAACAACATATTACTAATAATAATAATAATAATAATAATAATAATAATAATAATAATAATAATAATAATAATAATAATAATAATGAAACCTAGTCTTTTTATTTCCAATTGTTCCTGGAAAGCCAGTTTACCCAGTTCTTTACTCTTCAAAATTACTTGAACAGAGTTCATTGTTTACGGTTAAAAATTAATACATAAAACAATTTACAAAAGCGTGTGTTCAGTAATATACTGTATTTTGATTCACAACACACTGATACACTATAGCCTATATCAGTACTGTAATCCCATTCGCATAGATTGATTACTATAAATACATGCCAGTAAATATTATTCTTAAATAATATACACCACCATACAGATACTTAAATTCATACCACCATCACATTCAGCCAGCACGTCTTTGAAAGCCAAACTTTGCTATATGCCGACACTGAAGTATAGTAATTCACAAACTGCACTCTCGTAGCAGCACTGTACACACATCCACATAAAGTAAACGTTCCGACAGTGAGATGCTGACACCTGCAGGCTGAAATACAGACTAATTAAATTTTCTCCTCGAGATATAGCACGTAAACGATAGGCATCGATGCACCTGACATCTGTAGGATAGATTCGCTGTTCACTTAACGCTTTGTGCTCTTGACGAGTCATAAGCGGCCAGCGAAAAACAATTTTCTCCCGCGCATGCGTGAAATTTCTGTATCCTTCTTGAAAGGAGCACAACTTGTACGTGAACGGATGTCGCCAAGTTTACATAAAAAGTTTATGCAAGATGCGGGAAGTTTAAAATACTCGATCCTGATATTATACATCCCCACTACGCCAATACGGTATTAAATAATAAAACTAGTCGTGCATTCATGGAAACAAGGTGTTCACGTGCTCTTGTGCTCTTATTGACGCACCGCCACTGCAGAAAGCATGTATCATCTTCGCGACACTTTTAAGATCGTATTACAGGAACTTTACTTGGCCTGTGTTGCCTCAAGTGGCAGTATTTTAGTATTTGTCATTTGTTTCACTTCATAAGAAAAGTTAAATTGCAAGGAACTAGACGCTTGTGTGTTTGTATTGCAGTCAGCTGTACCGGAGTTCGAGCTTCAACTCTTCGGGACGCAGCTCCACTTGCGACACGGCCGATGACATGTACTCCGACGTCTCGCTGGAGGAAGACGTCATCGACCTGAATCACAAGGTGAGTGCTGTCACCAGAGAAAATGCTCTTTGTTCTGCGACTCGAGCGGTTTCTTTCAGTTCTGGTATTGACTCTTAAATGTACATACGATCTATGACACTCCTGCCCTTCTCCGCTCCCCGCTTCCTTTCCATTTTAGGAACGACGACATATTTTCATACGCCACTATTTCTTTCTTTGATATGAAACATTTCTGCTATTAGTCTTTTGACGACGGAGAATTTAAACCGCAATTTTCGTCCTTACAGCTTTCTTTATTTCATGGTTAGAAATATTTCTGAGCGTAATGGATTATAAAAATAACACTTCCCTGACTCTCAAGCTGGTCAGAGTATCGTTTTCATTTCGATTCTACAGAAACATTGGGACGAGTTCTTAGGAAGGAAATAAATAAATTTATTAATATTCCCTTTAATTCACTAATTATTTTCAGAAAATTGTTGAACATCCATGATAGCATGTATTTCATCTCCCTCGTGCGTAATTTACGTCTTATATAATATACCAGATACTTTTTCATATCAGAATGGAAACGAATAAATCAAGGAGTGAGACAGGGTTGTAGTTTAGGGGAGAGTCGGGTAGTATCGGACATCGGGTAATATCGGACAGTGAGTTTCTTTCATCTACCACATGATGATAGTACCTGATTGACATGGTTAAGTTTCTCTGATGTCGCATAGAGAAACGTAACCATGTCATTCAGGTACTACCATATGGTGGTAAATGAAAGAAACGCACTGTCCGATATTACCCGATGTCCGATACTACCCGACTCTCCCCTATCTCCTCTATTATTTATAATATACATGAATCACATTATTAAGGAATGGAGATTGAAACCACATGGAAGTATACCGATAAGTCGTTTGTCCCAAATACATACGTTATTATTTGCTGATGATATTGTGTTTATGGCAACTTCAGAAGATAATTTACAACGTTTGGTTTACTACTTTAATCAAATGGCAGAAAGTTTCAATATGGAAATTTCAACTGACAAATCTAAAATGATGGCATTTTTAGGAAAGGAACCAATCCGTAGCAAAATATGCATCAATAGTAAGATCATCGAACAAGTCAAAAATTTTAGTTACCTTGGTTACCAAATTTGGTATGAAGAAGAAAAAGATTTGAATGAGAAAATTATTAAATTCAACAGAGCAATGGGGATAATCAATCAGATATTCAAACCAACCTAAGTACAAAAACACACGCGCACCAGAATTTATAAAACACTGGCCAGACCTATACTCTGTTTTGGTAGTGAAGCTTGGACGATTCGTAATATTGATTCACAAAGATTAACGGCGGCAGAAATGAGATTTATGCATCGTACAGCGGGATACACGAGAATGGATCACATTAGAAATTTTGACATTATGAAAGAACTGCAGATTGAACCGATTACGGAATACCTACAGAAATACAGACAAGACTGGAGATCACATGTCATCAGAATGCCTCGTTCTAGAATTCCACGCCAAATTTTAAATTACCATCCTGTGGGCAAGAGATCCTTGGGCAGACCGTTCAAGCGTTGGCAAGAGACCGTAACGGGCCACTAGGCCCAATACATGGAAGGATGATGATGATGATGATGATCTATTTCATAAAACTTTTACTTCGGTTAATATTATGAATGTGTCGTAAAATGTTCCAGTTTTTATTAGAGACAGTTTCATAATATTTCATGTGTATTTTACGTTAATTCCAGGTATATAATGGATCTACTTTCATAAATAATATGCTTCATTTTACTGCAAGTAATAGTTGATATTTTTACTGAACAGTTTAGGTTGGTAAATTAGTTTTCCAGAATAAATAACACAAGATAACATAGTCGTAATAATAATATTTTCAAACTGAGGCGTCGTTCCAGTTTTTGCTTTGGTGAGGAGATGTTTTTTAACGAAAGACCTTATAGGATACAATACGTAGCTTACTCGTACGTCCTTACTGTTTACTATGAAATTAACTTGTCCATACCATAAAATGAGATAAACTTGGCCGATGGGGTAAACTTGACCGTGAAACAAAAAGAAAAAAAATATAAGGGATTTAAAAGATGATATCAGATGCACTCAACATATTTTTAAAGTTCATTTTTTCTCCATTTCTTAACTATACAAGGTAAACCATAAGTAATGTCATTAATTTAAGGGGGTTATTCTTTGAGATATTTCATACAAAAAAGTTTAATACAATTTTGCTAGTTTTCATTTCCTTTTAGAGATAAAAATGGTTTTAGTTTTGTCCTTTAAATGTGCAGAAATTTTATACGAAAAAATGTGACATTGTAAAATTCCTTTGCAAAACGAAAAGTTACATTTCTTCGGATCAAATTCTTTCTACGTAAAGATAAATTTTTTAGTCACTTTTACTTTTTAACTTCGCTTTAGAATATGTCAGTATGAAAGTCCAGGATAACAGAGAGGATCTGGAATTGAGCGAGTTTCATCAGCTACTTGTCTATGCGGATGACGTGAATATGTTAGGAGAAAATCCACAAACAATTAGGGAAAACACGGGAATTTTACTTTAAGTAAGTAAAGAGATAGGTTTGGACATAAATCCCGTTAAAACAGACCAGAATATTGTACGAAATGGAGACATAAAAATTGGAAAATTTGAAGAAGTGGAAAAATTAAATATCTTGGAGCAACAGTAACAAATGTAAATGATACTCGGGAAGAAATTAAACGCAGAATAAATATGGGAAATGCCTGTTATTATTCGGTTGAAAAGCTTTTGTCATCTAGTCTGCTCTCAAAAAACCTCAAAGTTAGAATTTATAAAACAGTTATATTACCGGTTGTTCTGTATGGTTGTGAAACTTGGACTCTCACTTTGAGAAAGGAACAGAGGTTAAGGGTGTTTGAGAATAAGATGCTCAGGAACATATTTGGGGCTAAGAGAGATGAAGTTACAGAAGAATGGAGAATGTTACATAACGAAGAACTGTATGCATTTTATTCTTCCCGTGACATAATTAAGTACATTAAATCCAGACTTTGAGATGGGCAGAGCATGTAGCACGTATGGGCGAATTCAGAAATGCCTATAGAATGTTAGATAGGAGGCCGGAGGGAAAAAGATCTTTGGGGAGGCCGAGACGTAGATGGGAGGATAATATTAAAGTGAATTTGAGGGAGGTGGGGTATGACTGTAGACACTGGATTAGTCTTGCTCAGGATAGGACCGATGACGGACTTCTGTTAGGGCGGTAATGAACCTGCGGGTTCCTTAAAAGCCATAGTAAGTGGAACACTATTAAAATAAACAATTTTCATCAGTATATAAATTATATTTTACAATTCATTTTTAGTTTTCAGATAAATTATAAATATAAATAAACCTATACCATTGGGTTCACTAACAATCGTCGATGTTTTTGTATTATTCTGGAAAGAACCTTCATCTTGAAAGGTATTGAATGATGGGACAGAGACATAGAAGGCTGTGGTTACGACCTGTTTTGAATCTTTACCCCCGGTGGGATTGAAAGACGTAAAAGCTCTGTCAGGTCTGTCTCAGCCTCGGCCGAGATTCTACCTCTGCTCTACAGCGTGAATACAAATTAGATTTCTTCTTCAGCGACCCCGCAAGGTAACGCGGATATTGTAAACAACCGAATGGCTTGAAGGATACATGCGACATATCACGAGAAACACGATGTGAAGCTAGATGCAATATAACATCCATTTCCTTATACTTTTGTATGAATGTTACAATTATGCCATTCAAAGTATTACAAAAAATTGTGTACAGAACCTAAATGAATTATTTTTTACACAGAGAGACTGCAAAGGAAACAAAAAGGAACATGTTTTCTCCATAAAAATGCCTGTGATCGAAAACATCTTTGGACATATATATATTGTGAAACTTTATTAACTTACACTGACTATTATATACTGGGTGTTCATTTCAAAGTGTGTCATGACGACACTGTTGTTGGGTCACCGATTTGAAGCGAGTTTCAGCTTATATGTTAGAGAAGTTGCCTATTATTTAAGGCGTTCTTCAATCTGAGCTTGAAAACGTGTACGGTATAACTTGAACGTCGTAGCAACAGATGGCGGTCTGTACGGTCTGTGTGCTACCATAATCTCTTTCGAACTGTGTTTTGCGCCGGCAAGTCGTACGCAGGGTATTTGTTATCATCGGTTGCGTACGGTAACATTCCACAACACAAATCAAATGCTCCGTGTCCATGTTGACCGTCGAAGTTAATGTCAACAAATACGTAAGTAATCGTCTTAACCCTCTCCCCATATCCCGACAGTACGTATTCCCAAACAGTTCACATTCCTGCCACTACCGGCGTTACCGTACGTATTGGTACGTACTCTTCAGAATGAACGCCGTACTTGCTAGGCAACTTTTCTGCCTCTTAGATTATACACCTGAGCTGCGGAAGTGTAGGAAGATTGAATTCTCTAGGCTCATCGGCTAGCCACATGATGGCATACAGCGAGCCATGACACATTTTGAACTGAACACCCAGTATATATATATATATATATATATATATATATATATATATATATATATATATATATATATATACTGAACTGGTAAGTTTTTCAGAAAAATAGTAGTTTTCAGTGAAATGTCAATTTTTCAACATAATTTTCCAAAATCCATCTGTCGTCACTTTTGAGAACTAGCTAATTGCATTTCAGAATAAACCAAAACACACACTACACTAAACAATATTACACGAAGGCCATGATCTGCAAGAATGCTAACATATTTAGAGCTCAAATTAAATTGGTTATTAAAAACTTAACTTACTAAAAATAATTTACAGGTTCGATTCTGTGGTGTGTAATTTTCTGGGTACAGCTGTGTATTGGATATTAAAAACTACAAAACTTGAGGTGGTTTGATGACATTACTACCATTGGAAATGAAATATTATTGTAGTTAATGCCGTGATGTAACTATTTTTCATCAATTATACATATTAATGCTATATTGATGATATGAAAGTGAAACGTTTTGGGGTTATATAAGTAGATGTAGAGAATAACTTAAATTAGATTTTTATTTCTATATTTTACTGAGTGGCGGCTATATAGTATATATAGTATATGTTACTGAAAGGTATAAAACTTACGTAAGATAATAATATTGTTATTAAAAATCAAATATTTTTATAGTTATTAATCAAGTGGGGTTGGGTCTTTTTCATATATTTAATGGCGGTGTGGTGTAGAAATTTATATATTCAGTATTGGCTCGAGAGAGAGTATGTTTCATTATTATGGAAGCAAATAACTTTCAGAATGTCTGGTATTCTTCATTGAAAATAAATCTGAAAAATGTTTATTTGAAAGTCTAATGAACTTAGTTTGCAGCATTTGCTGCACAAGCCACTAATTTAATTTAATTACTAGTCTAAATATATGTGGTACAAAACCTCTTTTCCTACTTAGCCAATTATATACGAACAATTTTAGGGCATTTTTAAGGGCATTTTTGAAAGATTTTTAGGTCATAAATGCATTGTTTTAGGACATTTTTTCATGATTTATAGGTCATCAAAATCCTAGCCCTAATCATCACCCTCTTCATGCACAAACCGACTCAATGACCTGCATTCAGTTCAGAGAGTGGGTGAAAAGTTTCAAGTTGTTAGTAAGATGCGCGCCAGCCTTGGGGAGGTGAGATCGGTGCCCTGTGCGGTGGACTATTTCTGTAGCTGAGGCGTCAAGCCTTGACGTCGTACGTGCCGTCTAGATCCCTCCCTCTCGTGTCTGAACAAGCTGTGTTGTAATTCAATATTAATGCAAACCAGCCATCACGTCAAGGTGCGAAGCGAACCAACACGTAAAAGTCAAGAGAAAGAACAGTTCATCGATCCAGTGGCGGCTGATGAGGCCAGTTCAGCAAGCGTGTTTGTTCACAGGAAGCGAACTCTAGGAGGTTTTCTGTGTTATTAGCCCCCATTCACATCCAATGTGCAAAAACCTGCGCACTCTTCTTATTTTTCCTGTTGCGGATTAGGTTCTGAGTTTGATCCGTTTTCACACTTGGATGCCGTCGGCGTACTGGTAGCTCAGCGTCGGCTTTTCATGCTGGAAACTTCAACTCAGGTCTCAAACACTTCCAGTGCAATACATGGCGAATGGAGACGATGTTGAAGTATATTTTCTGAGAGTGCTACCATGTCATCTGCCATCATTTCCTCATTAAATATCAAACATACGAACATCGCCTTGTTCACCCTCATCACCAGGCTTCGAGACTTCGGACCCGATAGAGCAGTTTAGTGGGAAATCCGCATAACGGCGTACTGAGTATAGTGGTAAAGCGTACAGTGGGTGGGGGTACTGTAGAATTAATGTCATCAAATACGCAAAGAAAAACGTTCTAGATTTGAAGGTTCTGACGAATAATTTGGTTTTCATACAAACCTATTTTCCAACTGTGTCTGAAACTATTACACGGTTAGAAAAGTCAAGAGCAAGAGATGCCGGAAGCCCTCAAATTAGTTGAGGAAATGACACAGAGAATTAATGAGACATCAAGTACACCGGTTACTGAACGTGTAAAACAGAAGTGGAAATCAATTTTATGTAAAAATAACGGATATGGAACATTGTGTAACATAAACAGCAAATTAGTGGACATAGAGTCACCCGAGAATAAAGGACTGTCTCTTAGAGACTGCAATGATGTTAGGTTTTTTCGTTTTGCTCCTGTCACGTCATGCGACGTAGAGCGCAGCTTTCTACAGTACAAACTTTGGCAGATAACCGAAAAAGATTTACGTTTGAGACACTGAAAATGTATCTTGTAGTACATTGCAATTCGGTACTGTAACTGCAATTTCTACATACGACCAATAGGATAGATGAAGATATTAAAATTGCTACATGATTATTTCCACCATTAACACTGTGTATAATTAAACACAAATGCTTATAAAGGACAGGAGAATAAATGCTTTTCATATTTTCTTGACATTGTCATTGTGTAATGTATATTTACTTTCAGAATGTACATATATGTGCGTTTCCCCATACTACCGTACTCAACTCTAAATAGCAACGCTGTTATCTCAACACATCTCTACCTTTCACTACCTGCAGCGAGTCAACAACCTATAGTACATGCACAGTAAACTTATTGTAGCTGGTCCAAAGTCTCGAAACCTGCTCATCACCAACATTAACCGTACTGTGTAATCATGTAAATCGTGTTTGTTTATCACTTAACACCAATATGTAATTCCACTGTTTTGTTTTATTATTTTTATTGTGTACATTTTATTCAATTGTCGGTTCCTGGTTTAATTATATGAATACTACTTACTTGTTATTTAATACTAATAAGTATTCCAATGTAAATATTCGACTAATTAAAATTAAAATGTGTCTCAGTGAAACGTACAGCAGAGTCCGTATAGGTCAGTTTCTATCTGATGCGTTTCCAATTCACTGCGGGCTAAAGCAAGCTCCAGAGTATGCCATTAGGAAAGTTCAGGATAACAGAGAGGGTTTGGAATTGAACGGGTTACCTCAGCTGCTTGTCTATGCGGATGACGTGAATATGTTAGGAGAAAATCCACGAACGATTAGGGAAAACACGGGAATTTTTACTTGAAGCAAGTAAAGAGAAAGGCTTGGAAGTAAATCCCGAAAAGACAAAGTATATGATTATGTCTCGTGACGAGAATATTGTATGAAATGGAAATGTAAAAATTGGAAATTTATCTTTTGAAGAGGTGGAAAAATTAAAATACCTGGGAGCAACAGTAACAAATATAAATGATACTCGGGGGGGAAACAAAACACAGAATAAATATGGGAAATGCCTGTTATTATTCGGTTGAGAAGCTTTTATCATCCAGTCTGCTGTCAAAAAATCTGAAAGTTAGAATTTATAAAACAGTTATATTACCGGTTGTTCTTTATGTTTGTGAAACTTTGACTCTCACTTTGAGAGAGGAACATAGGTAAGGGTGTTTGAGAATAAGGTGCTTAGGAAAATATTTGGGACTAAGAGGGATGAAGTTACAGGAGAATGGAGAAAGTTACACAACACAGAACTGCACGCATTGTATTCTTCACCTGACATAATTAGGAACATTAAATCCAGACGTTTCAGATGGACAGGGCATGTAGCACGTACGGACGAATCCAGAAATGCATATAGAGTGTTAGTTGGGAGACCGGAGGGAAAACGACCTTTGGGGAGGCCGAGACATAGATGAGAGGATAATATTAAAATGGATTTGAGGGAGGTAGGATATGATGATAGAAACTGGATTAATCTTGCACAGGATAGGTACCGATGGCGGGCTTATGTGAGGGCGGCAATGAACGTTCGGGTTCCTTAAAAGCCATTTGTAAGTAAGTAAGTATTTTATTAGCTTTATTGACTTCTTTATATTAGCTTTTGTATAAAATTACTCAGAAATACTATATATTTGTCGTTTATTTTATGAAATCTTCTATGTGACAGTACAGAGCATAATTTTTCAGAAGGAAAAACAAGTAATTAAATATCAATAGGCCTACAGAAGAATATTAGATAATTCGGTAGAAAACACTGGTGAATATGATGACATAATCGAGGATCAGTGTAGGTCTATTGATGTTTAATTAATTTTTTATTCTTTCTGAAAAATTATGCTCTGTATTGTCAACGACGATATGGATATAATCTAACCAGTAGTTTCGAAGAAATCGCTGCACACAGATAAACGGTATATCAGAGGTTACTTTTCGGTGCAGATCAGACATACCGAGAACGCTTATTTCCATACATTTTATTAATATCGCAATATTTCAAATTTTTCACGTATTATAAGTAGCCCGTCATGTTGATTTAGTATTTTACCGTATAGCGTATATAATTCTCATCAATGTGGTCCATGGTTCGATTCCCGGTCTGAACAATAGAAGAGATTTATCTATATTTTCCATTCACGGGACTGAATACTTGTCCCTTGTGTGTTGTTCCGTGTTGTCTCCGTGGTCCTATGCCGTGCTGATCAGAAGACTGGGTAGAGCTGTAGCGCTTACCTGTTTGGTGTTTACTGTCTAAAGAGAATATAAAACTCGACATCAAAAAGTTAAAGTGAAAAACATAGAAAGAATGAGAAAGCAAATACAACATAGTACACAGCAACACTGATGCTACGTTTATAGTTATACGTAAAAAGTGACGTAAGCCTTTTCATAAAGAAAGAAGTCCGCGTTTTTATCTCCATCCCATTAAAACCGGCCTGTCTGCTGATTCCATGATAAAAGCATCCTCTCGTGTAGAAGTGGCCCCTAGTGTAAATGCTTCCTGAACAAACCTATTCTCTGTGAACACGCTACAGACTTGAAAGTGCGGCAACTTCTCTGACCGTTGAGTGAGACTAGTAATCTAACTGTAGGCGTTGAGAATTTTGCTCTATCACCTCTGATGTGTACATCTATTGTCAGGCAGTACATCTCACTTGACGATATGTGTCAGAGGAAGAACAATAATTGTTTGTATGCATCTGAAGTCTGACTAGTGTAACATGTAGCTAGTCAGCGATGTAAGCAATGGAGGGGGAAAGGAACTGGCCACACTACCACGTTATCTCCAGGATTAGTTGCCTTATGAGTGATGTCTTATTCGTGTCACTTACGAGGTTGAAATCTGTCTTCGGACAATTGAATAAACAACATCTCTATATTTTAATGTACCGAAGTACATATGATATTTCCATGCAGATATTCTGCGTCATCATACGATGAGAGAGTAATGGAACGGAGAAAAATTCTTTCCGGCACCGGGATTTGAACCCGGGTTTTCAGCTCTACGTGCTGATGCTTTATTCGCTAAGCCACACCGGATACCCATCCCGGTGTCGGACATAATCGTCTCAGTTTAAGTTCCAAGTTCAAATCCCGGTGCCGGAGAGAATTTTTCTCCGTTCCATTACTCTTTCATCGTATGATGACGCAGAATATCTGCATGGAAATTTTCATATGTACTTCGGTACATTAAAATAATATATATGATATGCGTAAATCACTTCGTGATTTAAGACGGCACTTATTCCGTCGGATCCCGGCCAACTAGTCACTCATAACGAGTGCACCTCAGCACATGTGTGGACTTAGGTCCTACGTTCATAGACATCTATGACGTAGTGCAGAGGGCGGCCACTAGAGGGAACCCAAGAGTTGAAACTTAAACTGAGACGATTCTGTCCGACACCGGGATGGGTATCCGGTGTGGCTTAGTGGATAAAGCATCAGCACGTAGAGCTGAAAACCCGGGTTCAAATCCCGGTGCCGGAGAGAATTTTTCTCCGTTCCATTACTCTTTCATCGAACAACATCTCTAGCCATACGACTTTTGCCAGACCTTTTGCTGATGTATGAACCCTGCGGACGTGGGTTCAATTTCCGGCTAGGACAATGGAGATTTAACTCCCTCTCATAGGGACTGATGTTTACCTTTCATTATATCGAACGGTGGTCTTGCTCTATGAAGACAAAGGTGGTGGTGGTCGTTAATTGTGGAAATCTGTACTTAGCAGCAAACTCCGATCGGAACCAAGAAAATATGCAACAAAGCTTTTGATGGGTTGCGGCATTGTTAAGAGGACCTGTGCCGTCAACGTATTGAAAAATCATTATAAATGTGCTAATATTTAAACTGCAGTTGCATTAAACGTTGCAGCCGTAATTTTATGTAATTTTTAATGCGTTATATTGGATTATTTAGTAATATAATAATCTTTGAAACAACTTTTAGTTTTTCTTTTAGTCGCTATTACATGCTATGTGAAAAACACGATTTTTAAATTTGCATATATAAGAATGAACTCACATATTTCAGAAACAAATTATATAAAGAACTTTGATTTTTACTGGTGCTTTTTAAAAACATATTTTTTTAATTAGGCTATTATAACAGTATTTCTGTGTTTAGTTACGTTGAAGAAATTATATTTCATTGTCGAAAATCTTTCTAATTAAAACGTATGAGCAATACCATAACAATAGTCTACTTCTAGCAATAGCCTACTTTTAAATACTTTAGTTCTGAAAGTCGATACTTCAGATTTCTAACATAATTTGTTTTATTTTTTTTTATATTTGAAATTTGTGCTACTCTAAAAACGTTAAACTTTGTTATCAATAAATTGTACTCCCAGCGATGCAGTGTCAATGAAAAGTTAAATGTTTCACTTATGGAAATAAAATATCGAACTCAATACTTCTACCGTTCCAATTCAAATTGTGGACATTCTCTTGGGTTGTTTATTTTCTCTTTTCTAAACTTTCATTTAACATTAACAATGCTACACTACAACTTAAAAATTAACAGAATTGAGAAACTAATTAAAATTGCGAGTATGATAATACTAAGATGGATGCATTACTCGATAAAATCAAGGAATGGAATAAATTGAAATTAAAAATGTGAAATTTTCATTACTGTCTTAATTTTTAAACGAAGAGCTACACTTAGAATTGAACCTGAATCCGCTGCTACATAAGATAAAACGCGAGGCAGCAAAATATGTCAAAATGGGGAAGGGACATGGCGAAGAAATAGTAAAAGACTTAGGGTGGGAAATTCTCGAATCAAGGCGACGAAAAATCAGACTCACCGCATTGTTTAAGGCACAAATGGGACACAAAGCATGGACCGACATCAATGCTAGATTAGTGAAACAATCATACTTAGGCAGGGCTGATCATATTAGGAAGTTTAAATGCATAAAACAGAGAACAGATGTGACAACATTTTCCTTTGTTAACCGCACAATAGTAGACTGGAACAGCTTACCTGCAGCAATCTTTCAGGGTGGTCCTCTCAAAATCAATACATTTAAGGAAAGGTTGAAGATTAGCCTGAGATCTAATAGTAATGTGGTTACATTGTAATTATCTAAGTTGTGTCATGTAATTAATTAAGGTAACTTGTAATTACTTGAATTGGCAATAGTTGGGTTTAATAGGCATAGGTTTACTTTAGCTTAGGTATACTTAGTTTTGATTATAGTTCTAGGTTTATTCCATTTATTTATTTATTAGAATTTAGTTAGAATTAATTTTACGTTTATTTGAACTATATAAAAAATGTGAAAGTTAGAATTTATAAAACAGTTATATTACCGGTTGTTCTGGATGGCTGTGAAACTTGGACTCTCACTTTGAGAGAGGAACAGAGGTAAGGGTGTTTGAGAATACGGTGCATAGGAAAATATTTGGAGCTAAGAGTGATGAAGTTACAGGAGAATGGAGAAAGTTACACAACGCAGAACTGCACGCATTGTATTCTTCACTTGACATAATTAGAATATTTATTTATTTATTTATTTATTTATTTATTTATTTATTTATTTCACTCATTTATTTCATTCATTTATTTCATTCATTCATTCATTCATTTATTTCATTCATTCATTCATTCATTTATTTCATTCATTCATTCATTCATTCATTTATTTCATTCATTTATTTCATTCATTTATTTCATTCATTCATTTATTTATTTATTTCATTCATTCATTTCATTCATTCATTCATTTATTTCATTCATTCATTCATTCATTCATTTATTTCATTCATTCATTCATTCATTTCATTCATTCATTCATTTCATTCATTCATTCATTCATTTATTTCATTCATTCATTTCATTCATTCATTCATTCATCCATTCCAATTTATTCATTCATTCATTCCATTCATTCATTCATTCCATTCATTTCATTCATTTATTTCATTTATTTATTTATTTAACAGGGCAAAGCCCCAATTACAATAGAAAGTACAGATTAAATCAGACGTTTGAAATGGGCAGGGCATGTAGCACGTATGGGCGAATCCAGAAATTCATATAGAGTGTTAGTTGGGAGACCGGAAGGAAAAAGACCTTTGGAGAGGCCGAGACGTAGATGGGAGGATAATATTAATATGCATTTGAGGGAGGTGGGATATGATGATAGAGAGTGAATTAATCTTGCACAGGATAGGGACCGATGGCGGGCTTATGTGAAGGCGGCAATGAACCTTCGGGTTTCTTAAAAGCCATTTGTAAGTAAGTAAGTATGTTATTTTATTATTGTAATTTTATTGCTGTAACTACATTGTCACTGGGTGTATACCCAATTGCAGTGCTAATAAATAAATACATACAAATAGTTGCATGGTAAAGTACCTGTTCACCAATCTTTCGTTGCTGTGTATAATCAAGAAATATTACTACCTTTCGCACGCAGTATTTAAGTTCAACTTGCACTATAATTTTCCATTCTGTAAATTGGGAGATAAACGAATTCTGAGAAACTGAGAAGCAGCAGACAAGATATGAGTGTTTATTTTTTTTTCTCTGTCTGTCCTGGGAACTGGCGGCGTTATTAAGTTATATCACAATGCTTCTCCAGTCTCGTAATGTAACAGACATTAACCTTCCCTATTTAAGAGTAATTACGTTTGTTCGTTCCTCTGTAACAAATGACATTCGCAGGCCGCAATGCGAGAACTTTCTGCTTCGCTTGGAATAACGACGCTCTTTATTTACCAAGTCCTCTTGGATTCTCTCTCTTCGTAGACGTTGGCAGATTGAAGATAAGTGATATGAACGTATGAGACGAAAATATGCCCCTTATTTCCGTCTCTCAAATTCAAGATTCATCTAAAGTCCGAACTATTTGTAAGACATATTATTCCACCTACCTCTGATGAGATTCTGACTGATAGGTACAGTAGTGGCAAAAAAACCGGACCGACTCTTATAGCTGATTCCAGAGCCTTGTTCACTCCAGAGCGTCGATAGACTAGTAACTAAGGCTTTCGTGGTTCGAATCCTGCCTGGGAAGGAAACTTTTTTTTGTTTCTTATTCAAATTTATTCCCAATACTTTTCTATTGCAGCGATATTTTACTACTTAATTTAACTTATTATATGTCCACACCTGTGGAGTAACGGTCAGCGCGTCTGGCTGCGAAACCAGGTGGGCCGGGTTCGAATCCCGGTCGGGGCAAGTTACCTGGTTGAGGTTTTTTCCGGGGTTTTCCCTCAACCCAATACGAGCAAATGCTGGGTAACTTTCGGTGCTGGACCCCGGACTCATTTCACCGGCATTATCGCCTTCATATCATTCAGACGCTAAATAACCTAGATGTTGATAAAGCGTCGTAAAATAACCCAATAAAATTTAAAAAATTAAATTAACTTATTATTCCCAGAACATGAATTTTACCAGCTTATTTTCTAATGGCTTTCGAAATGGGCTACGTCAGCAGTCGAAACTACAACAATTTCAATAGATTACTCGCTATCTTGTGAATGCGGGCGTGGCATGCGCAGTGGCTCATTTCGGGGACTTTGATTATTCCGTCGGTCCGTTTTTTTATGTCACTACTGTACACCTAATATCACGAAATACATCTCACTTGACGATATGTGTCAGAGGAAGAACAATTCTCTTTATAATAGTAGTAGGCTTATTAGTATTCAGTGGCTAGGGGTTATGGACGACCCTTTAGCACTTTGGCTCGACAGTGGCCTATTGTGTACCCCGAATTATGGGATGAATGAGAATGAGGTGTACCAGCCCACCGGCTGCATGCTACCCCTCACCCGCTCAAACTCAATGGGCTCCCTACACCTCCCCTCCTTAAGTTCATACCGCCAAGGTGAACAAGCAGTACAAGATCCATTCCGACAGCACTTCTAAGCGCCCTCGGAAGTGCTCTTAAGGAATGAATCCTGGCAGAGATGTATTGCGAAAGGCTTGGAACCCAGAGACGGTTTCGGAGAGGACGCCCCTTTTGCAAGCGGACGAAGGCATGTGTCATGATCAGGGGCAGGTATTTATAGAGATAAATTTTATCATTTTTTTTATATTAGTGTCGACGGAGATTGTTAGAGATTGATTTGTACTCTTGGAGGAGGTTAACGGAAATTTTGGAAAATACAATTATTTTTAAATTGGAGTATTAACTTAGTATGAATATTACTTTCCAAATAATTAACATTAAAAATTCGTTGGATTCTGGTAAAGGTGCGGTATGGCCAATAGGCAATATTTGTTGGATTGAGACTGTATTTAACACACATTCATACTTATTTATTGGCTTCTAAGGAACCCGAAGGTTCATTGCCGCTCTCACATAAGCCCGCCATTGGTCCCTATCCTGTGCAAGATTAATCCATTCTCTATCATCATAGCCCACCTCCCTCAAATTCATTTTAATATTATCTTCCCATCTACGTCTCGGCCTCCCCAAAGGTCTTTTTCCCTCCGGCCTCCCAACTAACACTCTATATGCATTTCTGGATTCGCCCATACGTGCTACATGCCTTGCCCATCTCAATCGTCTGGTTTTAATGTTCCTAATTATTTCAGGTGAAGAATACAATGCGTGCAGTTCTGTGTTGTGTAACTTTCTCCATTCTCCTGTAACTTCATCCCTCTTAGCCCCAAATATTTTTAAGAACCTTATTCTCAGACAACCTTAATCTCTGTTCCTCTCTCAAACTGAGAGTCCAAGTTTCACAACCATACAGAACAACCGGTAATATAACTATTTATAAATTCTAACTTTCAGACTTTTTGACAGCAGACTAGATTACAAAAGCTTCTCAACCGAATAATAACACGCATTTCCCATATTTATTCTGCGTTTAATTTCCTCCCGAGTGTCATTTATATTTGTTACTGTTGCTCCAAGATATCTGAATTTTTCCACTTCTTCGAAAGATAAATCTCCAATTTTTATATTTCCATTTCGTTCAATATTCTGGTCACGAGACATAATCATATACTTTGTCTTCTCGGGGTTTACTTCCAAACCTATTTCTTCATTTGCTTCAAGTAAAATTTCCGTGTTTTCCCTAATCGTTTCTGGATTTCAGCTGGTCTACAGAAAACACTGCAACGTACGATGACTGGAAAACAGTAGATGATTTCTCTTTATCATTCATGATATGTTCTTCTTATTCTTTTTTCATTTATAATTATTAGGCCTACACATTCTGTTTGTTGATTGTGTATGATTTCCAGTAAAGTAATTAAATAATAACACGAAAATATCTACAGTACATCATATTTGATTTTGCTTGTTATGAAATTGATTTTTTTAAAGAGTCGCTTTTTTCATATTTTAAATCACAATGAAACCTTAAGTTAAGGATCCGCTTAATGCTTAAAATTACTTCAAAAACCAACAACTGTTATCTAGACCAGCGTTTCTCAAACTATGGTCCGCGGACCACCTGTGGTCCTTGAGGTCTGCCCTTGTGGTCTTTGAAAAAAGACAGAAGAAAAAATAAAATTCTAACGAATTGCGTATCACACTATAGCTGAAAATCTCAGAGTTTGTAAATGACACATGGCAATCGCCTTTCACTTTTCTCGCAGTACTGACATTTTATGAAATGTATTTACCCTACCCGTCTATCGACTTCCCACTCTACTCTCAGCAAAAAAGAGGGATTTAAAGCACTATGAACGTGATGTTTCTCGCTATCTTTTCCCTGCACATCTGGCGCCGTGCGTGTAACCCAGCTAGGGACTACCCGAATTCATAACAGGACCAAAGTACCGAACCTTTTCATGTATTTATGACTTTATTAATAGTCTGCACATTGAAATGGTCACGTACTGTACGTCGTACACCAATAATAGAACAAGCAAAATTGCATCTTTACTTGTTGAAAATCGGGCATGTTTCTGCATTAATTTTTTGTATTTTCTCTTTGCAGATGACGATATAAGAAATTTTCTTCTATTAATATTAACTTAATTAGTTAATACTAATATAAAATTAATTGAATTAAAGTAATTTAATTAATTATTTGTACATTAAAATATAAATGTATTGAAATTAAAATATGCTACATAAATGATAAACTTTCTTTCGAAGGGAACAAGAGTAAGGTGGTCCGCGGAACTATTATGACTTAAAAAAGTGGTCCCCACTTCAGAAAAGTTTGAGAAACGCTGACCTAGACTGTCAGCCCACACATCCGGAATTATATATTTCCAGATAGTTTTCCTCTAACATAGCTTTTTTCAATTTCCAATAAATTTACTTTTTCCTGACTTACGCCCATTTAAAAAAAAAAAGCCGATTCAATTAAATGACATGTTTGATCAGTAATTTTAGCTCGATGGAATCATATACAAATAAACTCCTGCATATGAACGCAGCATTCGCGATAAATTATTGTGGCCATTGTGATTCCAGTCACCCCCGTCCAGGAAGCAGGCATTACTCGCTTCGTGAAAACAATGCACAATCAAAGGGTCGATCGGCCAATACTCGTTCCGCCGGAACGACCAAGTTGGATGCACTGAAGAATAAATGCCAACACGGCTAGAGATGTTGTTTTGTCGACAGCGACTAATCAATAGCTGTAATTGTATTTGTCCAATCATTGGAGAGAGAGGCTGTGACAAAAGTGGGGAGGGGGAAAGGTTGACATGTACGCCAAATACCAGCAATATGTGAAATTATAACAACCTGTCTAGCTGAATCTAATTCCTTGTTTGTTGTACGTCCTACCACAGTCTACTATATACAGTCACGAACCTTGGGGTGATTTTTTTTTGCAAATCTCGCCATAGACTGCCTCCGTGGTCTGTTGGTCAGCATGCTGGCTTCCAGATCAGGAGGTCCCGGGTTCGATTCCCGGGCTAGGCTCTCGGTGAATTTTTCTTGAAGAAGAGGAATTCCCTGGGTGTCTAGAGTCTGCAAATTTGTATGAATGTGATTGTGAGTGTGCCGGGTTAATATAAATTAACCAATCATCACAATATAAAAATACGTCAGGACTGTCGCTGGTCAGTAACCTGAACACACGTTTCAGCGTCACATGGTTGACAAGTAACTCCATCTAATAGATGCTATAGAGTTACCAACAACGAAAAAAAAAATCTCGCGATAGTTGCTAGCCGCTTGGAGCGCTGTGAGTACTAGGAACAATAGTAACATTTACGTAACATATTTTTCTCTAAAATGTAAAATTTAAAACAATGATTATGAGACACTTCAGACATAATTTACTTGCGAGTTAAGATGTAATATTATTTATGGTGTGAAAATTACGTTGTTCTTATGTGTAATACCTGCCTTTATTTCGATTAAATATTGCGAAATTCTTGTACATTCATTTATGCACGATTCAATAATTTTCAATTGCACCGCACGGATATTTAGATATGTTGAAATTATAGGTTATGTTTACAGTACCAGTTGCCACTTTCTGTCGAAATTTAGTGATCTCCAATGCCTTGCCATTCATATGAAAATTATAGGTTATGTTTACTATATTTAACTTATATTCCTAAATTCGCAATCATACATTATAATTAAGCATAATGTCATGTATGATATTCCGGACATTCAATTTGTCTGTAATTTAATACTAAAATTGAGTACTGAATTATTGTATTTATCTACTACTTAAGAGATGAAGTAACACAATTGTACGTACACTAATTTCATAGGAGTGGTATGGTAAATGTTTTGTCTAAAATTAAGGAAGGTAGATGTGCTAAATTGAAATCACAATATCAATTCTTTTTTATTAAACCTCAAATTAGCTTCCATTCTAAACTTGAAACGTTGACGCGAACAGATTGTTAACATGTAAAATTCTCTTCACATTAAAATAACACAGTTTTGTAATTATTTCTGCAACAAGAAGTAAACGGAAATTATAACACATTACACTAAATAAAGCTTAGTAACGATAAGTAATAAAGTTATAATATTTCACTGAGCTCCATACACTGAAATAGAAAACCCGAACAAACATTACGGCCTGGTCTAGATCGAAAAGGCATTGACTGTGCCGTAATTCACATTTTTGTGAAATGTTCGTTATCGGTTGTAATAACTGTAAATGGCTAAAATACAATAATTTGAATAATAATATGGGACAAGGAGACGTTTGTAGCACTATAAATTGTAAGAAAAATAGGTTCGAGTTATTCTTCTTCCGAAAGTTCCAGGAAGGTGAGTTTATAGAATATAATATATATTTTATGAAAATAATATATAAACCTTATGTATTTCATATTTCAATAGTAGAAGGAAGGTGTTAATTTTTTCAAAAGAACACGATATCGAAAGTACAATACATTTTATGGTCTGCTATGGAAAGAGCCTGTGATGAGGCGATAGTAGCGATCCTGGTGGTGAGCAACTATCTATGGATGCATATTTCAACTGTTTATGTTTGCATATTTAGTAAGTATTGAGCTTCGTGTCTGTAACGTGGTCCTGCGTTGCAGCTTGAGGACGGCTATATTAAAAAATAAGCTAATTATAGAAGATTTATAAACAAGAGAGAAGAACAAACAAGGAAATAGCGAGAATTGCATATTAACGAGATTTACGGTTCCGTTCTTGAGCAAACAAAGCTAGATGATTAAACTGCGGAAGTCGTCATAGCAGGGATGTGCAGCACTGGGAACGCAGAAGGTGGGCGCGGAGCTGAAATGTGTCTGGAAATTTGATTATCTCATCCCTGTTATCCCAAGTGGCCCAAACCGCGACGTCGTTTCAGGGGCTGAAGTTAGTTTCCTTTCAACTGACAGCTGATTATCTTATTTATTTTTTATTTATTTATTTATCTAGCTAGCTAGTGAGCACAAATTAAATTTATAAAACAAAAATGTTTCTGGCCACTACCGTAAGAGCCAGGCTCGTGTACGGTGTGGTCTTAGCCAATAATATAACCTACTAGCTGAAAGCACCCGGCGTTGCCCGGGTTGTCCTTTTTTGCTTCTTTTTAAAAATTGAATTGGTTGTTAGACTTTCGGAAATCTCAGAAACATAACTATAGACAACCAAAATGAATTGTCTTTAATAAGCTTTACGTGAATTAATGTGTGTATGTATGTATGTATGTATGTATGTATGTATGTATGTATGTATGTATGTATGTATGTATGTATGTATGTATTTATTCACACTGCAAATGTGTATATACCCGGTGGCAGTGGTAACTAATTACACTTAATAATGACAATTAATAATAAACACAACTAATAAAAAACAATAATTAATAATAATAATAATAATAATAATAATAACAACAAGGAGCATCCTAAATTAAATGAAGCATGGTCACTTAAAATAACATTTAAAGTAAATATAATTTGTATCTTAACCCTAAGTTCGAACTAAGACCCACGAGTGTGACAGGTTCATACCTGCACAAGTACCTTTCGGCACTACACTTATTTCGCTGTCAACTCACTCACTGCACTGATTCTACCTGATTTCACTAACACTTCTAACCATTTCACTATTCAAATACTTTGCACAGCCACTTCACTGACACCAACACAATTCACTTACACAATAGACTTCACTGACACTACACACTTCCTCACTGATAGAACACTTCAAATAACAAGATATCAATTACACCCTTTAAGTAGTGTGCATAATATACTACCGTCTATTAGTAAAGTCCTTAAGCCTATTTTTAAATACATTTTTGGTTGTTGGTAAAGCCTTTAGTAAGTCTGCAGGTAAAGCATTCCAGTCCCTGATAGTACGATTGAGAAAAGAAAGCTTTCCAGTGTCCGTCCTCTGTCTTTTTTCCCTCAATTTATATGAGTGGTCGTTCCTTGAAGAGTAATTTGACGGCTGCAACCTATTCTTCTTAGCCAAATGCCTGAAAGGATTAATTCAATTTAAAAAAACTGCAAATCAGGCAACGAAAGAAAACATTTCATCATATGCTTTACTTTCAAATAAATGTTTTTTCATTTTTATGTATATATTATTTATTTATTTATTTATTTATTTATTCATTTATTATGGCGTAGTTAAGGCCTTCAGGCCTTCTCTTCCACATCACCAGAAATACAAACAAAATAATATAAAAAAAATCAAACTATAAATAAAGCAAAACCAATCGAACATGTGCATAGGTTACAGTCACACAAACTTTCAATGAATTAGCATTGTCTTGAAGTTCGTAAAACAAAAACATCCCTCGGTCACTATAGGCCCACTTAGCATTGTATCAATGTTCTACAGTTCTTACATTTTATCTCTGTCGATCAGTGACTGTTAAATTTCAAGTGGCTTATCTTAGTCATGGGAGTCAACGTATTAAAAAGCACTACAACCTTTCTGTCGTCTCCTTTCCTCCCCCGCAAATGTGACGTCGTACAGAGGCAGAGATAATATAACAATAAGATTTGTACATTGATCTGATATGGAGGGAAATAATATGAATGAATAGGATGTGAAGAGAGCAAGGGGACATGCAGGAAGAAAAATGAGAAAATGGTGACAGAAGAATGAGGGAAAATAGAGGAAAAGAACGGCGAAGAAATGGAATAATAATAATAATAATAATAATAATAATAATAATAATAATAATAATTATTATTATTATTATTATTATTATTATTATTATTATTATTATTATGTTTTATTTTCGCTGGCAGAGTTAAGGCCATAAGGCCTTCTCTTCCACTCAACCAGCCTTAATCAATACAATACATATTTAAATTACAAATATTTAGGCCTACACTACACTTAAAAGGTTCTCCAGCAATATTCTCCAGTTTTAAAGACTAGTAGACTACATATTTATTTAAATTTAGATAAACCTATAAGGTAAAGTAGTAACTTAATTTATGAGCTAATTTAATTCGATCAATTATAATTGATTTAATATTTGAGATAGCTAGTAAAATGATGAAGATTAATTTAATATAAGCTTACTAGGACTATGTTGTAGGGAGAGAAAAAAAATATATATACGTATATATATATATATATATATATATATATATATATATATATATATATATATATATATATATATGAGTAGCTTAATATCAAACACGGACATCTGACCTCAATCGAAATTTAGATAGCTGTGGTTTTTGTACAATTTTTCATGCTTTTTCCAGTTACAGTGAAACCATATGCAAACTCTAACACTATATTTATAAAATAAATTGGGTTAAATATTACAAAGAACACTGTGAATTAAAAAATTGCCTCTAGATCGAAACTATGGAGACGACAGATGTCCGTCTTTGATGTTAAGCTACTCATATATATATATATATATATATATATATATATATATATATATATATATATATATTATATATATATATATATATATATTATATATATTTCTATAATGAGAATATTAATGTAATTCCATGAGAGGGTTTGTAAATCTATTTAGAGAAATTAATGATAATAATAAGAATGGGCAGATGTTAGTTTCATTATAAGTAACAAATATTAATCAGCAATTAATATGTTAAGTAAGAATTTATGTAATTTTGACCTAAATGAAGTTATTATCCAACAACCCCTTACATCACTCGGAAGCGAGTTCCATTTTCTAGCAACTGAAACTGTATAAGATGAAGAATATAAAGATGTCTTGTGGTAGGGTATAATGAGTAAATTGTTATGATGAGATCTTGTACTTAGCTGATGATATGCGGATAAATTTTGAAAACGAGAAGCCAAATAGATTGGGGTAGCGGTGCGCAGAATTTGAAATAAGAGAACAAGAGAATGCAGGGCTCGTCGATCGCTTAGCCTTAGCCAAGACAGAGTTTGGAAAGACGGGGAAACATGATCATACTTACGAATATTACAAATATAACGGACGCACGCATTATGCACACGTTGTAGCCCGCTGCTCAAATTTGCATTTAGGTTACTTAATATAATATCGCAGTAGTCGAAGTGTGGCATCACGAGTGTTTGTACAAGGATTAATTTTAATTTATCAGGAAGAAAGTTCTTCAGTCGCTTTAATGAGTGAATAATAGAAAATATTTTTTAGAAGTTTTAGATTTTTTTAGATTTAGATTTATATTTATTTATTTAACCTGGTAGAGATAAGGCCGTCAGGCCTTCTCTGCCCCTCTACCAGGGGATTACAACTATAACATGAACAATAAGATTACAATTAATATTAAATTTACAATTACAATTACAATAAAAATTAAAGTATGACAAGAATACCTGATTAATGAAAGCTAGACATTTTATCATAGAAGTTAAGAACAAAGAATATTTTTGTATTTACTAAATTACAAATTAAACCTAGAATAACAAAATTCTATAGTGATGAAATTACCGGATATTGAGATATTTTGTGGTAGATTAAAAGAACTATTTACAAGAAACCATGTCTGAACGAGTCTCAATTACTGACCAAGTGCCTAGTAAGTTTGCGTTTGAATTGAATTTTATTTCGACAGTCCCTGATGCTTGCAGGTAGCGGATTCCAGAGTCTTGGCAGGGCTATTGTGAAAGAGGATGAGTATGAGGAGGTGCGATATACTTGTTCATTCCATTCTAGGTGACAATGCATATAAATGCCAAGGTTCTTCACAGTCGAGCTGTATGGAATAGTAGTATTATTTACAATTATCGGTGGCAAATTTTGCTTGTCACACTTCGATCTTTGATGTTCTATTAAGACTGCCTGCGATATACTTGCATTTAAATTAAGTCCGTGCGTTTTCGACCATATGGATATAGAATTCAAGTCATCATTAACTAGCGTCATTTATGTAGTTAGGTCGAGTATGCAGGAAGAAGGAGATAGAAGCAGAAAGACACGAGTGGAAGGAGAAGAGAAACTGTAGCAGTAAGAATGCGTTATTGCACCTTCTGAAGAAGAGAACAAACAGCTTTTGAAAAGGCTGATGCCAAGAAAGTCTCACTCTAATTGCATTTCATGATTGTCAGAACCCTTGAAGACGACTTGTATTTACAAAGAAGCGAGTAATTTGATTTGCGGAAGAAAGCTAACTTCACCCTCCTTTGCACGGCTTCATCTGACTGTCTGGAGGAATGAGCATAATGTTGCCCTCAGCAGTGGCAAATTCTGTTACCCGGAGCAACGCTCCTGCCCGGCCCGGAGTCCATTAGAAACATACTCAGCGAGTTGTAATCAAATTTTTTGAACGCAAGACGCGGTGCGTGTCGCAGGATGGCCAGCTAAACTAATTTATTGCGTCATACATTCTTGTCCCTTCTCGACGTTCTCCATAGCAACCCATCACCCATCGAAAAAGGGCCCTCCCTTCTCAGTAATATTGACTTTCGCTGGTTCACAGTACACTTACGTTTGGTACTTGCTTTATCAGAGAGTCTAAGATACTGTAATTAATTTGCAAAACAAAAGTCTCAACTTCATTTGAGAATACATTTTTCTCAATATTTTCCAGTAACTAGTTTCCTTCACGTGGAACTTATCTGAATCGGGGATTGCAGAAACAGCACGTCTTGAAAACTAAATTTTTCAGTAGATACAAAAAACGGTATTACTGGTGGTACCACATCATTGGTTATAGTACTGGCTTCTTCAGACAGAAGCCTAATAGATGTGTCGTTTTATACCAAATTTATTGGAATCTAATCAATTGTTAATTAAATAAATCAATATATATTAGCTTGACATGTGCTGTTTCTGCAAGGAATCAAAATTTTAGTATAGTAATTTCAGTTCAATTAAAGTTTATTTGTCAAATTAGGGATATAATATATGGCTATTCTGCTGCGAAACAGACATTCTTCATATTCACAAACACTTCTCGTTCGTTTATCAATTTTGATGCATACCACGCATATTTCAACATGGCTTGGAATATAGGAGCTGACAACTGAAAGTGAATTAAAGTAATAATAATAATAATAATAATAATAATAATAATAATAATAATAATAATAATAATAATAATAATAATAATAATAATATCAAGCTTTAAAAAATGAGAAGGCATTAGGATTCGAACTCGGGTTGCCTGGATGACAACTCAGCATCCAACCACATGAGCTACGCCGTTACACAGTCTAATGCTTCCCTATTATGCAGCTAACGGAAGCATGTCAAAAACAATAGCCAATATTTCCAAAACGAGGGGTCATTGGCCACCCATACTAGGTATGACTTTAAACAGTGTGTGTTGTACTTTCATGTCACAAAATCTGATTTAATTCGGTGATATACAGAGCGTGTCCTCTCCTTGTTAGTACATAAGTTCAGCATATAAATGAACTTATTTTTCCACAATAGGCCACTGAAGAATATTATTGTAAAATTCTTGATATTCGTGTGGTATGTAACGCATTAGTTTGCGTATATCGTAAAGCTTCTCTTTCTGAATTGGCACGATTTTGTCTGGATATGCCAATGAAGAAGGTAAATATGGTATTCTCCTTTGTACTTACAAGCAAATATTCTCATGGCGGCAGTCAGTGCGTCTGGCCTTGAAACCAGGTGGCCCGGATTCGAATCCCGGTCGGGGCAAGTTATCTGGTTGAGGTTTTTTGCTGGGGTTTTCCCTCAACCCAATACGAGCAAATGCTGGGTAACTTTCGGTGCTGGACCCCGGACTAATTTCACCGGCATTATCATCTTCATTTCATTCAGACGCTAAATAACCTAGATGTTGATACAGCGTCGTAAAATAACCCAATAAAATATAAAAAAAATTCTCATGGCGGCAGATAAAAGAATTAATAGTTTTTCTTCAATCATTTTAATAATGTCAAAAGAAGTGCTTACATAAATTTTGGCCACTCGAGCGCAATTGTGAAGGCTGTAAAAAATAAGTTTCCCTGGGGCCGTTTACAGAAAGAGAATAGAATTTCATGGAAAGATTTATTGGAACACATAGCAATTGTTGAGTTATTTTTCAACATATTCACCACCAGAATTGAGACATTTACCATTCAGTGGGATCAATTTTTGTATCCTTGTGTCGTAGATGTCTGCCGTCTGGAATCGGAACCAATGTGTCGGCACATGTCTTTCACATGAGTTGTTTCTGCGAGCTTCCAGGATTTCACAGGTCTCGAAATGTGAGACGGCTATACTGACATGTGGTTTCTGCATGGAATGATGGGCCTATATCAACAGTCCATGAAACTCGAATAAACTCATTTCGCCACAAATACTGTAGTGATATATGCTGTTTCTGCAATCCTTGGTTAATTTGTGTTGCGTTAGATATTTTACACAGATAAATAATTAACACTTAGTAAGTACAATAACATAATTTAAGCCGATTTCTTTACATAATACTGTGACAGGATGTTTTCCCGACATTTCAGACTCAAGGTCATTGTAAATAATAAAATAAATGAAGGAAGTCCTAACGTCGTATGAGGAAATAAGAGTGAATAACATATTTTGCTTTGCATGCGGTCTAACCACTTTATTCCGAATGTTCTGGAAGATACAAAAAAGTTTATTATTCTCCATACTCTTCATGATTTAAGTCAGTGACCTGTTACTTTTACGGCGTTTCGAAAGAGAAATAAATGGCTCGAAGTCAACGTGTGGGCGGTCTCAGCGTTCGTATCTCTTTCATTTTCTTGGCTATACTAGCTATTGCGCGCTCCCTATATCTCTCAATTTATTCTTTGGGCTTCCGGCATCTTCTTCTCACTGCTTTCTTGATGATGTTTTGTATCAAAACAAGCCTGGTATCATATACTCTTTGACAGCTACATTTCTAAGAATTATACAATCTTCCTCGTCCAGATCCCCTACTTCTGTGGCAACCCTGTATGTTTAATCATACGATTGAATGGTTTCATATGACAAGATATGATGATCGATAAAATCGTCATCAGACCTGTTGCGTCAATCAGAGGCAATCAATTTCAATCTGGGAGTTTCGCCAACCCTCAACCCCGACCTGCTCGCTATCCAGACAACTAATAGGTTCCTGTATATTCCTGATTAGCCTGAACAGCTATTTCCATAACACTCGAATACTGTCGGCTAGCAGTGGCGATCCGAGCAGTGGTGGGCGTTTTACTTCCTTCGCCCGTGAGAATCATATGTAGATTTCGCAGAAATCCGCGATTTTAATATTTTTATAACTTCATTGCTTCTGTTTTCTACGTGAAAGTAAGGAACGTCAAGATCTGTAGCGCAGTGATTGTTGCTGCCGCTTCCCATACGGAAGATCTGAGTTCAAATCTTGACAACTGCAGGTGAAAGTTACGGACTAACACGTTGTTACGACATTCTTTTCTCGGATATTCCCATTCTTCGTGCTAGAACACTTACTGTAAGTAATTTATTTTATACATCTTGATTACACAACTTTTAACACTGTATCACTTCGGAATATATATTATATGACTTTCCTGTGTTAAATTCTAACGTACCTTGTTTACATGTTTCGACCTATTTATGGGTCATCCTCAAAAGTGGTCGTTGTTGGTCTTGGCGCCTCTTGTTTCTTATATATTATTTTAATGTACCGAAGTACATGTGATATTTCTATGCAGATATTCTGCGTCATCATACGATGAAAGAGTAATGGAACGGAGAAAAATTCTCTCCGGCGCCGGGATTTGAACCCGGGTTTTCAGCTCTACGTGCTGATGCTTTATCCACTAGGCCACACCGGATACCCACCCCGGCGCCGGACAGAATCATCTCAGTTTAAGTTCCAACTCTTGGGTTCCCTCTAGTGGCCGCCCTCTGCACTACGTCATAGATGTCTATGAACGTAGGACCGAAGTCCACACATGTGCTAAGGTGCACTCGTTATGATTGACTAGTTGGCCGGGATCCGACGGAATATCGCCGTCTTAAATCACGAAGTGATTTACGCATATCATATATATTATTTTAATGTACCGAAGTACATATGATATTTCCATGCAGATATTCTGCGTCATCATACGATGAAAGAGTAATGGAACGGAGAAAAATTCTCTCCGGTGCCGGGATTTGAACCCGGGTTTTCAGCTCTACGTGCTGATGCTTTATCCACTAAGCCACACCGGATACCCACCCCGGCGCCGGACAGAATCGTCTCAGTTTTAAGTTCCAACTCTTGGGTTCTTTCATCGCCTCTTGCTTTGTTTCCTGTGAGAGTGTGTTCGTGTGGTATAGTGTAGAGTCAAAGAGTGTGTGTGTTTTGAAGTTGAGTTGTGTGTTGAGAATATCGTTGGGGTGTGTTTTTGTGTGTCTGTATATTTCATATTGTTCTAGTGTGTTTAGTTTCTGGCTTTTTGGTTGGATGTGCAGTATTTCCAAGTCAGTGTTGATGTCTCTGTAGGTGTGGTTAGCATTTGTGATGTGTTCTGCATATGTGGAGGTGTTTTGTAATTTTGTTATGGCTGTGATGTGTTCTTTGTAACGTGTTTGGAATGATCTGCCTGTCAGTCCTATGTAGAAATTGTTGCAGGTGTTACATTTGAGTTTGTATATGCCTGTGTTTTTGTATTTCTTTGTTTGTGTTGTTTGTGTGTTGAGATGTTTTTGTAGAGTGTTATTTATTCTGTATGCGAAGTTGTAATTTGATTTCTTGAATGAGGTTGAAATTTTGTGTGTGTTTTTGTTTTCGTATGTTAGTGTGATATATTTTTGGTGTTCTTGTGTTTGTGTTGTATTCTTATGTTTTGTCTTTCGTAGACTATTATGTTGTCTATTATGCTCGGGTTGTATCCGTTTTCTTGTGCTATGTATTTGATTGTGTTTAGCTCTTCGTTGTGATCCTGTTGGTTCATTGGTATGTTGAGTAGTCTGTGTACCATTGTTTATTTTATGTCTATAACACAAGCGAAAACGACCGATGGTAGAAGAGCAGACGATGTTCAGGTTCAGGATATCTCAACATGGCTACCAACAACGCAGACGTTACTATCAAGAACAAGAATACAAACATTACCAAATCCCAATCGTTATAATCAATAACAGCAATCCTCCATCTTCATTAAAAAGTTTCTCATGTGCATAACTTTGCCATGCCACATATCTTTACATAGACCTACGTATAGGTAGAATCACCTGTCGACAGATCATAGCTTTACTACGTTTCATATCTTTACGTAGAAGAGTTGACGAACAGCGCGCTGGATAAGGAGAATACAGGAAGAACAAGGGTAATTCAAGGCGTACAAAAGAAGAAAGGGAATGCAACAGGAACAAGGCGCATACAAGGGTAAGAAGGGAAATAAAAAGGAGAATACACGGAGAAAGGGGGGGAACACAAGGAGAAAGAGGGAAATATGGGGAAAGAGAGGGGAATATAGATAGAAAGAGGGGAATATATGAAGGAAGAGGGGAGACAAGGAGAACATGGGGAAGACAAAAAGAGAAGCTGAAGCTGAAGATTAGAAGAACAAGAGGAAGAGAAGATTAACTGGGAGAATGCAAGAACAAAAGAGGATTGCATTTTTATGTGATGTAATTCTTAAGTTACCCTCTTACCTAGTGAGGATAAAGACATATCTCTACGTCAAAATTGTCGCCATTGTTGTTGTTATTACTATTATTATTATTATTATTATTATTATTATTATTATTATTATTATTATTATTATTATTTCCATTATTGTGATCATTATTTCCATTATTATTATTATTATTATTATTATTATTATTATTATTATTATTATTATCAGAAATAAGAATTTTGCCGAAATGTTTGACGTTCTCGAATTGTAGGACATGTAATGACTAGGGAGCAGATTTTTGGTCTCATACCTATTTTGTTTGCTATGTCCTAGACGTATGTTATTCACATATCTCTATGTTTCATGTACACAGGATCCCCCTATTAAAATTCTATAGGACCAAATCGCCTAAATTAGCCATAAATGCCTAGTAAGCTATGTTCTTTCGTGAAAAGCAGCTTTTTTTACTATTTTTGCTTGTATTTAAAGTACAAATACCGATACTAAAATGGAAAAATGACCAAAATAACTACAAAACTGGCATTTAAAAAGTATGTAGGCCTATATGTATCAGACTGATTGACGAGGATTTACCGTCCTTTGCGGAGCTTATTTCCGAAGACATTCTGAGCAAAAAATTTCATATAAACATTTGTCCTAATCTCAATATTTTCAGAGTTACATTAATTTGAAGTTGTTTGTAAAATACCATTTTTGTTGAGTTTTAAGGGTAAAAGAATATTACAAATAGAGAATGAACTATTCAGGAGTATCATTTCTTTAATTAGCTATTACTCTGAAACTAAATAATGTGTTGAGCCACAGGCGTGGTTTAGTCGGTTAAGGCGTTTGCCTGCCGGTCTGAAGTTGCGCTCGGGCGCGGGTTCGATCCCCGTTTGGGCTGATTACCTGGTTGGGTTTTTCCGAGGTTGTCCCCAACCGTAAGGTAAATGCCAGGTAATCTATGGCGAATCCTCATCTCGCCAAATACCATCTCGCTATCACCAATCTCATCGACGCTAAATAATCACTTAGTTGATATAGCATCGTTAAATAACCAACTTAAAAAGTGTTGTGAATTCCATAGTAACTTCGTACAGAATTTTTTTTTAATACAAAATTACATTTTCTTACGCATTTATCACAACAATTGTTACAAATCACGCCACTCTTGGAAATTCTTTAAGACTGTACATTAGGATGCATAATTAAATTTTAAAGAATCAAGTTCCTAAAATCGTATGGTTTGTAACAATTGATGTGATAAGTGCGTAATAATGATATCATTTTCAGTTAAAAATTGGAAAATAAAATCTGTACAAAGCAATTAACAACACATTTTTAGCTTCAGAACACTAGCCAATTAAAGAAATGATACTTCTGAATAGTTCATTCTCTATTTGTATTATTTTTTTACCCTTAGAACTAAGGAAAAAAAGTATTTTACTAACAACTTCAAATTAATGTAACTTTCAAAACATTGCGATTAGGACAAATGTTTATATGACATTTTTGCTCGGAATGTCTTCAGAAATAAGCTCCGTAAGTGACGGTAAATCCTCGATAATCACTCTGTGTGTATATATAGCTTAATATATATCTTACAAACACTGGTCTCCCAAGTTCGTTTCATGCTTATCTAAGAAGGAGAGGGAAGAAGATTTTACCTAATTTCACGGAACTGTAGTTTGTTTGAGAAAGTCCCTCCTAGCATAAAAGGGGTGGTAGATTATTCAAGTTAGGTGAGAACTTACAAATTAGTTTTGCGTCAATGCACCATCGTTATGCGAAATGAAATTGATCAATCAGCAATGAGTCTCTTTCACTGATATAATTTTAGTCTTTAGTTCAGTAGCATTGATTGTCAGCACCAGTTCTCTGTACTTAAATTTCACCTAGAAGAAATATTTACTATAATGATTAATTGTTAATTTTATATGTATAAGTTCTAAATTGGATTTTATGAAGATCTAAAACTCTCTTTTTCAGCATCTAGAAATCCGTTTCTAAGGAGATACTGCGAATTTCTGCTATTGAATAATGTCATACAACGCAACAGAAAGCTGACAGTCGCAGATGAATTCAATTTCTCTCGTCGGAAATCACATTCGTGTATACATATGTGTTGACACTGTTGTCTATTGTGCAGTTTTTGTAATTAATAATAATAATAATAATAATAATAATAATAATAATAATAATAATAATAATGATTTATTTAACCTGGCAGAGTTAAGGCCATACGGCCTTCTCTAACACTCAACCAGGAGTAAAAACTGCGTTATAGAAACACTACAAATTTACAAAGTACACACAAAACTGAATAAGATAATAATAATAATAATAATAATAATAATAATAATAATAATAATAATAAAATGTAAACAACAAGTAAGAAGAAATCAGACATAATATATAACATACAGAAAGAAAGAAAAAAGCATAATAAAATGTGAACAGCAGGTCAAAAATAAATGAGGCCTACAAAGTATAAAAAAATAAGAATTATTGATAATAATAATAATAATAATAATAAATAAGAATAGTAATGATAATAATAATATTATTAATAATAATAATAAATAAAATATTAATAATAACAGGCCTAATAGCAATAATAATACTAATAGTAGTAATACAATAGTGCAGTACAAAGCATACAATGAATACAATATTTTTAAGTACACACAGTAAGGAAAATTATGTTTATATGTAGCTCAACTTATCACATTAGAGATATACCATTATCGGAAAATATGAAAACAAAAATATAAAATAAGTTAAATATCACTAGAACATAAAAAAAAATGTGAATACGTGGAAACATGCAATACAACACTTGTCATAATAGTAAGTTAGTTTGGCAACTCGTCATAAGATAATTTTCTAACTTGGATTTGAAAGATTTCAATGTTCGGCAGCCCTTGACTTCAGGCGGCAGAGAGTTCCAGTGACGAGAGGTAGCAACAGTGAAAGATGAGGAATACAGAGATGATGCGTGAAGTGGAATTTCTAGCGTGTTATCGCGTTGTGATCGAGTATTAATATTATGATAGCGAGAGAGAGTATGAAAACGAGCGAATAAATAATAGGGGGATGAAGTGTGCATAATTCGATATAGGAGAGAAAGTGAGTGCAGATTTCTCCTCTCATGTAACCTAAGCCATGATAACTTCTCGAAAGAAGGTGAGATATGATCATAGTATCGAACATTACAAATGAAGCGGACGCACGCGTTATGAACACGCTGTAGTTTCTGGGCGGAATCAATCCTGAGATCACTGAACAAAACGTCGCAATAATCGAAGTGAGGTAGAATGAGTGTCTGTACCAGCGTCTGTTTTAATTTAGATGGATAATGATACAATCTTTTTAGTGAATGGAGAATAGAGAATGCCTTCTTACATGTAATTAAGTGACATATTAGAGCAATGAGGAAAATGCGTAGAGCAACAGACTCTGTTAGGAAATGAAGTTAACTCCTGGAATAATTACACCTGTGCAATAGATTCATGAACACGTGGCATATGGAAATTTGTACGTTTTGTTAAACAAATGCATGCAGTAGAACAATTTAATTGTATTAATTTCTGCTTAATTGTAGAACTCCATCGAGTTAGCAATAGGCCTACCACGTATCCAGAACCTGATTATAGCTTTTATGAATCAGAAAATTGTTTGTTGCACAAACATATTGAGAGCTTCAAATGTGGCATAAATTTGGTTAGCACATCTGAGAGGGTTTGTAATTAATTTTCCTCCCATTTGCTGGTTAATTTACTGTCGATAGAGTTCACTTGCCAACATTTTCTTGGTTGATTTCCAACGCGCCATTGTTTACTGCGAAGGTCGTTAATATCGGGTCGATAGTCGAAGTTAATTATCGATGCTTGGAAACAGGTTGGTGCTTGAATAAAGGCCGACGTTACATTATTAAGGTATCGATTGCCGTGGCAATATTGTAGTTAATCAAATAAACTGAAACAATCCCTGTATTGTATTGCGTGGACAAAAGACTTGAGTTCTTCGCTTTGGGCTACAAGAGAAACCGAAAAAAATTAATTATAATATAGTAAGGGTCACATAAGAACAGTTCCTAAACAGCATATATTGCCGTCTTGTCAGTGTTGCCAACTGTTACCAGATATCACACGATCCTTCGTACTAAATGACTTATTTACTTACCATACTTTATGTTGGAAGGCTATTCTAAATAATTCAATAATTTGTAACATATTTTCATAGGCAAACTATACGAGAAAGGGATCAACATGTTAGGTATTTTGTCTGGCAATATAAAATTCATTGGTTTGACTAACAATTGACTCACGAGACCTAACCTAAAAATGTATTTTGTTTGATCACATGAAATTATTAATACTAACTCCGAAAACTTACCTGACTATAGTCTTGGATTATAACCACAACGCAACACATAAAATAACTATTATGTATTAATATTAATACTGATATTTATTAATTATTAGTATGTTCAAATATCACTAGCTTCCAGTAACCGGCTCAGAAATCTAGTACAATTTTAATTTCATGGAATTCCAGTACCGACAAATATTGTCGATATTTGTCTCAGCTGCCAACATACCAGTTACAAAATCACTACCATTTGTAGTATTTATCAGTATCGAAATTCGAAACGAAGTTGGCAAAAGAAAATTCAACCTGCAAACTAGAAAATCACCACAATCCATTAGCATATGTACTAATGGGGGAAAAATGGTTAGGTTTCATCCTTAGGGTATGAAGTAAGCTGACCCGGACTATAACAGTATATGAGACTTTATAATTTAGAAGTCCACTTCCCCCTTGGCGTGATGTTCGTTACTTGTTTTCAATGCATTGTGCGCGTCCACAGCCAGAGCTGTTGTGCCCTCTTATAACGTCGTCTTTAAGGACTAACTAATCTTCATCAATCCATTTTATAAGAAGACTCCTCATGTCAACAAATACACGTATCCGAAGTCCTTCCTATTGGCTGTAGAGCAAAGAATCTGTTTTCAATCTGAGACATTGAGGTGATAACTTATCACTGTTCTGTCAGTATCTAGATGGTGAAGTAGACTTCAATTTTTTTTTCGAACCATTACATTGTGAGGGACTGAAACACGTCCATACATACCGCAATTTTTCGTCTTTGCTCCAAGCTCAGTCTTGTAGCCATTTTTACAATAGAGATGAAAACAAATTCATTGTAACCATGGAAATACCATAGCCTACCTCATTTTGGGCAAACATGTTGTCCCAAGTCCTGGGTATAATCACATAAACATGAAGTGAATCACTATCCATATAAGTGCTAACATAGCCGGCATAGCTCAGTCGACTAAGGCACTTGCCTGCCGATCCGGAGTTGCGCTCGGGCGCTGGTTCGATTCCCGCTTAGGCTGATTATCTAATTGCAGATTTCCCCAACCGTAAGGTGAATGCCAGGTAATCTATTTCGAATCCTCGGCCTCATCTCGCCAAATACCATCTCGCTATCACCAACCCCACCGACGCTAAATAACCTAGTAGTTGATACAGCTTCGTGAAATAAAATAAAGTGCTAACATTTTTTTAGAGAGACAGTGTATACAGGGTGAATCGTATTTAATGTCATTAATTTGAAGAAGTTATTCTTTGATATACGAGTATTTAAAACAAAAATGTTAATACAATTTTGCTCGTTTTTGCTTTCTTTCAGAGAAAAAAATAGTTTTGTATAAAACATTTTACTGTGTGTTTTAGGAAAGCCATTGATTTAATTACCAATATGCTCAGTCAATTTAAGAGAGCAGTGTATTATGATAACAAATGATTGAAAGAATTTTAGTTTTGTCCTTTAAATCTGCAGAAATTTGATCCGAAAGTTCTTTTGTAGAACGAAAAGTTAAATTTGTTTGGATCAAATTTCTGCACATTTGAAGGACAAAACTAAAATTCTTTCAATTATTTATTATCATAATACACTTACTTACTTACTTACTTACTTACTTACTTACTTACTCACTTACTTACTTACTTTTAAGGAACCCGGAGGTTCATTGCCGCCCTTACATAAGCCAGCCATTGGTCCCTATCCTGAGCAATATTAATCCATTCTCTATCATCATATCCCATCTCCCTCAAATCCATTTTAATATTATCTTCCCTCCTACGTCTCGGCCTCCCTAAAGGTCTTTTTCCCTCCGGCATCCCAACTAACACTCTATATGCATTTCTGGATTCGCCCATACGTGCTACATGCCCTGTCCATCTCAAACGTCTGGATTTAATGTTCCTAATTATGGCAGGTGAAGAATACAATGCGTACAGTTCTGTGTTGTGTAACTTTCTCCATTCTTCTGTAACTTCATCCCTCTTAGCCCCAAATATTTTCCTAAGCAGCTTATTCTCAAACACCCTTAACCTATGTTCCTCTCTCAAAGTGAGAGTCCAAGTTTCACAACCATAAAGAGCAACCAGTAATATAACTGTTTATGAATTCTAACTTTCAGATTTTTTGACAACAGACTGGATGATAAAAGCTTCTCAACCGAATAATAACAGGCAATTCTCATATTTATTCTATGTTTAATTTCCTCCCGAGTATCATTTATATTTGTTACTGTTGCTCCAAGATATTTGAACTTCTCCACCTCTTCAAAAGATAAGTACATTTATCATAATACACTGTTCTCTTAAATTGACTGAGCATAATGGGAATCAAATCAATGATTTTCTCAAAGTACGAAATGAAATCGTTCATATAAAACAATTTTTATCTCGAAAAGGAAGCAAAAACGAGTAAATTGTATTAAACTTTTTTGTTTTAAATATCTCAAAGAATAACCCTCTAAAATTAATGGCATTCATTACGGTTCACCCTATATAGGAAGGGAAGGGCTTCTTTCTGCCGGGAACCGAACTCCGTCCACTATATTTGTGGGCATATATGGTACACGCTTAAACTACAGAAGAGGACCATAACTTGCAGTCTGTGTGAAAGCTGAACAACAAAATAATCACACTTTCATTTGAGTATGGTATCTGTAATATTTGCTTTTATTTTCACATGGGAAAATCGGCAACAAGTTCATATTGGAATTATCGAGCACTTGGCCCAACTGCACTGATACATAGCAGTGACGTAGACAAGAGATTCACCCGTAGGCAAGAAACACTGACGATCGTTATGTAATGCCATGGAAGATGTGTCATCTGCATACCCAATCAGTGTCGGTTCAGTACTCATGAATGGCGAATTGCTGGGGCAGTGAAAGTTAGCAGTGTTGTCTCTACAACAGCATTAGCCCATCATTTGCGTGGACGTACAAGAAAAGACATGGAAAAACCGTTCCAGTGATTACGATAATCGATTTAAACATTAAAGTCGTCTTAGTTACCATACTTTTCCATTAACTGCAGTGTTCGCGGATTTAAAACCGTCCGATTGGCGATGGAATTAAAAGATGTCTATACGAATGAGTTCTCAAATGTAATGTATCCTTTCTTTGTATGAAATACGAGTTTATATTAACAGTTACTTTATTTGCCTGTAAAAATAATTTTATCTACAGATTTATGCCACAAATAAATTAAACTTCTTCATAAAAGCATTTAATAATTATAATTTATTTATTTAATCTGGCAGAGCTAAGGCCAGTAGGCCTTCTCTTCCGCCCAGCCAGACTCTAATTCTAATAGAATAGAATTGCTTACATAGTTATTACATTAATATCTAGACCATAAAACAACATGAAAGTAAATAATGAAAGTTGGATAAGTAATGTTAGTGTGACAATAATAAACATTGGTAAGAAATAGTTATAATAATAATAATAATAATAATAATAATAATAATAATAATAATAATAATAATAATAATAATAATAATAATGATAATAATAATAATGAGATAATTTAAATATTTATTCTGTGATATATATATATATATATATATATATATATATATATATAACCATTAAACATTGAGAAACCTGAAACAGCTATTATTGTTAACAAGAATTGTTAGAAAAATATTTCGTTAGCCTATTCTTAAATTGGTTTGATGTCTGACAGTCCCTGACATTACTCGGTAGGGAATTCCAAAGCCGAGGAACAGCCACAGTGAAAGAAGATGAATATGAGGATGTTCGGTGGGAGGGAATGGATAATATTGAGGAGTGTTGTGATCGTGTGTCTAGGTTATGGTGGGTGGATAAATTTTGAAAACGAGACGCAAGATAGACAGGAGTGGAGAAATGCAATATGTGAAAGAGAAGGGAAAGACAGTGGATTTTCCTACGGTCTTCTAGACGGAGCCAGGACAACATTTCGAGGGATGGTGTTACGTGATCAGCCCGGCGAATATTGCAGACGAAACGGACGCACATATTATGAACACGTTGTAGTCTCTGCGCCGAAGTAACGCTTAGGTCAGTAAGCAGAATATCACAGTAATCGAAGTGGGGGATAACGAGTGTTTGCACTAATATTTTTTTCATGGAAAAGGGTAGAAAATTATTCAATCGCCTAAACGAGTGGATTAATGAGAATACTTTTTTGCAGGTTTCTGCAACTTGAATGTTCCAATTTAAACTTTTATCCATATAAATACCTAGATTATTTACTGAATCACTGAACGGAATTTCGGTGCCGTATATTTTAATCGGGGACAAATTTGGTATGGTAATAGTGCTTAACAAACGTGAATGACCCACAATGATTGACTGTGATTTTTCTGGATTTAGTTTAAGTCGGAATTTCCGTGTCCATGTCCAGATTGAGTCCAGATCGTCATTAATTTTAGTTATTGCATCATTTATTTCGTCAGTGTGGAATTTTATGTATATTTGAAGGTCGTCTGCATAGAGATGGTGTCGGCAGCACTTTAGAGATTCTTAATACAGTATGCAGCAAAACAAACGACACTGAAATTATCGCTCATTTGCTGTCCACGTTTCCATAGCAACAAAGTATTTATTTATTGTATAACTTATAATAGTTTGACGTATTGTGAATTCAATGTTGTGTTGATTTCTGCAATTATGGTTATCACAAATGAGGAGAAAGTATAGCCTATAATGAAGAAGTGCTGCATGTCATCTTCTCCACATAGATTTGTCCAATCATCTTGAAAGAAAACGCTGAGCTAGTAGCTTGAAATACACGCCAGTTTCTTCCTTCTAAATACTTCAAAGTTTGCCAAATCAGCATCAACGTGCTTACCGCTGTTTAGTCATCTCTATAGTTCAATGCATTGTTATATAAAATAGTAAATAAATAAGATATTGTCTTACAGCTAGACGCGTTGGTGTTTCAATATTCATTTTTCAGCAACGTAAGGGAAAATATAATTTCTGTTTTAATTGGTAAGAGAGAATATCATCGAAATGATAGCCGTCCAAATCTTGGATTTAAAATATCGGCATCCTAATCAATTCAAATGAACAAAAAAGAAAATGTAAATTAATGTTAAAAAATACATAATGAAATTTTAAAAAAGAATATTCTGCGACAAGATGCGGTAACTATCAAAACGATAAAAATTTATTGAAAATAAATAATATACATAGAATATTATAACGATGAAAAGAGATGGTGATTGATGGTGTTCAGTGAAGATTTTAAAATGGTTGATGCAATTGTCTGAAGAGTCTTATCAGGAACCTTTAATTTTCTTAGGATCTCCAATGTAAATTTGGGAATTGTTCCTCGCGCACCAAACATAAGTCCAATGACATTCCAATCTTGAATATTATATTTATGACTGAGATCATCACAGCATGGAAGGTAAATAGCGCGTTTCTCCTCATGTACCTGCTTTGGTTGATCTTAATTAATTTCGAACCTTACAGTGGGGTCAAGAATGAGACCAGTTTTTTTTTTTATCTCGGTCAATTATTATGATGTGAGCACGCCATGTAGATCCTTCCGTAGAAAGACATTGAACTTCCTCATATACTTCGTATTCACCACGTTCCCTTAATCTGTTAGCAATTATTGAGCGGACTCTGTTATGTCTGTCAATTCGCAGTAATTCGCCCTGAGGGCAGGAACCTAGCACGTGGGGTAACTTCAGCCACACCTTGTTTGTGGAGAACAAACCTTTAGGTTACAGTTCCTATAGCCACAGCTTAAAGTGTCATGGTTAAGTTGTTTTATCAAATAAAACAGACACAAATCACACTTCATTGAATAGCTCTAGCACCTTATATGGGTCTTTGCCCTATTACAACTTGAAGAGTCGTAACTACGTTCCAGTTACATAGATAGCCACATTTGGTTCTAACTATCCACTTTCGTGTTTCATACTTGAAACGTATTTAGTTTCTGTTGCTAAATTTAAAGCAAGGGCATTGCACTATTAGACACTGCAAAATAACTTACTACAACGTTGCATTTTGTAATTCTGGAGTAGGGAATGTGAATACAAACTTGCGATTCTATTCCCTTAAGAAGAGATTATTTCTTTCTTATAATAGAGTTTGAAATTATCTTGTTTTTCCACATAATCAGTTCAGAACTTATCACAGGTCATGAAATAAAATCTGTACTTTGATGTAGTATCCAGTCGTTCGAAGTGGGATTTAACTCAGGAATATTGGTGCACAAATTAGTGATTATAAGTTGTGCACCGCTATCTCTCCTAGTTCAGAAGTAGAAACTTTACATGAAAATTTCTGACCCCGCCGGGAATCGAACCCAGGCCGGCTACTCTGGAAGCAGACGCGCTATTATAGAGATAACTCGGCGGACACTTTCAAAGATATTATCATGTGGAAATAATGGTTAACGGAAAATTTTTCTTTCGGAAAAATGTAGGTACGTTAGGAATAATTGTTTCGGAAAGTTGGTTTCGGGAAAAGGAATTCGGAAAAAAAATACAATAGGAAAAACAGACCTTAGAAATAATGGTTTCGGAAAACTGGTCGGAAACGACTCTATCCATTCCCCAATGGTTTCCCACGTGTTAGTCAACATCCTGTATACTTATAACTTATGCAATGTATGTACGTTTTGAAAGCACGTTACATATTTGTCATTTTATCACTTACAAAAATATACAACAAAAAATAATTCCTGAAGCGAATAATATCGGCAAAAATATGCAATAAAAAGTAATTCCTGAAGCGAAGAATACCGGCAAAAATATGCAATAAAAAGTAATACCTGAAGCGAAGAATACCGAGAAAAATATGGAATAAAAAGTAATTCTTGAAGCGAAGAATACCGGCAAAAATATGCAAAAAAAAGTAATTCCTGCAGAGAAGAATACCGGCAAAAATATGCAATAAAAAGTAATTCCTGAAGCGAAGAATACCGGCAAAAATATGCAATAAAAAGTAATTCCTGAAGCGAAGAATACCGGCAAAAATATGCAATAAAAAGTAATTCCTGAAGCGAAGAATACCGGCAAAAATATGCAATAAAAAGTAATTCCTGAAGCGAAGAATACCGGCAAAAATATGCAATAAAAAGTAATTCCTGAAGCGAAGAATACCGGCAAAAATATGCAATAAAAAGTAATTCCTGAAGCGAAGAATACCGGCAAAAATATGCAATAAAAAGTAATTCCTGAAGCGAAGAATACCGGCAAAAATATGCAATAAAAAGTAATACCTGAAGCGAAGAATACCGAGAAAAATATGGAATAAAAAGTAATTCTTGAAGCGAAGAATACCGGCAAAAATATGCAAAAAAAAAGTAATTCCTGCAGAGAAGAATACCGGCAAAAATATGCAATAAAAAGTAATTCCTGCAGAGAAGAATACCGGCAAAAATATGCAAAAAAAAGTAATTCCTGCAGAGAAGAATACCGGCAAAAATATGCAATAAAAAGTAATTCCTGAAGCGAAGAATACCGGCAAAAATATGCAATAAAAAGTAATTCCTGAAGCGAAGAATACCGGTACCACGAGGACACGAAGAGTTGAATTTGAAATTGACACAGCAGCGTTGCTAAATGGAATGCATCGCATCTTCTTCCTGAATAGAGGCTGTTAGTGACGGCTGCGACACAAGGCGGGCGGGTCCAAGTGCGTCGTCCCACTTTTTGGGCGGCTGTCGGATTGTTAACACGCAACAAGGCGGCAGCGCTCTGAAATAATTGAGGCTCTGCCAGACCGGACGGACTCAGGCTGGTGGTGTAAGGTCAAGCGTGGCGCCTGATAATCGCATTCACTTCCACTCTCGTTTGAGTAGCCTGCTGTGATAGGGATCCCAATCACATGACGCCTGGTCCTAACGGTAACTACAATTCAAGGAATAATGGCAACACCTGGAACCGCCCTCACCTTATAACATGGATTAGGAACGTAACGTTTTACATAATTCCTACAGCTAACAGCGGCAATAAAAAGAGCATTATTATTATTATTATTATTATTATTATTATTATTATTATTATTATTATTATTATTATTATTATTATTATTATTTTCTTGTTTTGTTATAGATTATTAACTAATTCCGTTGATTATAAATATGAGATTAACTGTAAATGTTTTAATTGCTGTAGTTTATTTGTCAGATATCAAGATCTTGATTATTTATTTCTTTGTAAAGTCATTAAGGATGATATTGATTGTGAATCGTTGCCTACTTACCAGATACTCGTCTGATGATAATCCTGGCTCTGCCAGGAGAATCTCCTGTCGCTATCGACTCATAAATGCATCAGGATGTACAATAGGACAGGGGAAGCTTAAGTGAAAGAATTCTTCACTGGTCCGGCCCTCTGTTTTTAGTCAAGCTAAGTTAGACTACAGAAAGAAAGAAAGAAAGAAAGAAAGAAAGAAAGAAAGAAAGAAAGAAAGAAAGGAAAAAAAAAGAAAGAAAGAAAGAAAGAGAGAGAGAGAAAGAAAGAAAGAGAAAGAGAGAGAAAGAAAGAAAGAAAGAGAGAGAAAGAGAGAAAGAGAAAGAAAGAGAGAGAGAAAGAAAGAAAGAGAGAAAAAGTAACAAAGACAAAGAAAGCAAGAAAGAGAGAAAGAGAAAAAAAGAAAGAGAGAGAAAGAAAGAAAGAAATAGAAATAAAGAAAGAAAGAGAGAAAGAAAGAAAGAAAGATCAAGAAATAAAGAGAAAAAAGAGGGAGAAAGAAAGAAAGAAAGAAAGAAAAAAGAAAGAGAGAAAGAAATAAAGAGAAGGAGAGGAAGAAAGAAAGAGAAATCTATAAAGAAAGAGGAATAAAGAAAGAAAGAAAAAGAAAGAAAGATAAAGAAATAAAGAGAAAAGAGAGAGAGAGAAAGAAAGAAAGAAACAGAAAGAGAGACAGAAAGAAAGACAGAAAGAAAGAAAGAAAGAAAGAAAGAGAAAGAAAGAAAGAAAAAGAGAGAAAGAAAGAGAAAGAGAGAAAGAAAGAAAGAAAGAAAAAGAGAGAGAAAGAAAGATAAAAAGAAAAAAGAGAGAGAAAGAGACAAAGAAAGAAAAAGAAAGAAAGAAAGAAAGATAGACAGAATAAAAGAGAAAGAATGAGAAAGAAAGAAAAAGAGGGAAGGAAAAAAGAAAGAAAGGGAAAGAAAGAAAGAAAGAGGCAGACAGAAAGAAAGAGAAAGAGAGAAAGAAAAAGGAAAGAGAAAGAGAGAAAGAAAGAAAGATCAAGAAATAAAGAGAAAAAAGAGGGAGAGAGAAAGAAAGAAAGAAAAAAGAAAGAGAAAGATATAAAGAGAAAGAGAGGAAGAAAGAAAGAGAAATAAATAAAGAAAGAGGAATAAAGAAAGAAAGAAAAAGAAAGAAAGATAGAGAAATAAAGAGAAAAAAGAGAGAGAGAAAGAAAGAAACAAAGAAACAGAAAGAGAGAAAGAAAGAGAAAGAGACAGAAAGAAAGAAAGAAAGAGAAAGAGAGAGAAAGAAAGAAAAAGAGAGAAAGAAAGAGAAAGAAAGAAAGAAAGAAAGAAAGAAAGAAAGAAAAAGAAAGAGAGAGAGAAAGAAAGATAAAAAGAAAAAAGAGAAAGAGACAAAGAAAGAAAAAGAGAAAGAAAGAAAGAAAGAGAAAGAGTGAAAGGAAAAAGAAAGAGAAAGAATGAGAAAGAAAGGAAAAGAGAGAAGGAAAAAAGAAAGAAAGGGAAATAAAGAAAGAAAAAGAAAGAAAGAAAGAGGCAGACAGAAAGAAAGAGAAAGAGAAAGAAAAAAAGAAAGAAAGAGAGAGAGAAGGAAAGAAAGAAAAAGTAGAGGATAAAAAAGTAGGAAAGAAGCTGTACCAGGCAAGTCTGCCTGCAACTTGATGAAGAGGTGGAGAATGAACTGTCCTCACATGGAATGCAAACATTACAACCAGTTGCAAACAGTAAGGTGCGCTTACAACTGTCACCACTCACCACCTGCCTATCATTCTCTCATCCGATGTGGATAAATTCCATCTTCCAGCTGTCCAGTGTTACAAATATTTCTTTCCAGCGAATATTTTCGAGTATCAATATAATCTATTGTGGTACATTTTCGATTTGTTTTTATGCCGTAATCTCCAAGCCGCTCTCCTCTTCAGTGTAGACTCTCTTATCTATACATCGCAGACCGCGTTACGTTGTACAGACTCTTGGAATTCCTTTATGAAAGTTTCCTTTTGATATCTTATCTCCAGGGAATTCCAATATACATTTCTGTACATTTTCAATGGCTTCTCTTTCAGTCGGTAAAACGAGAAATGATGTCGGTAGTATTATTTCTGAGGAAGTTCTCGTTGTTAATTTCCATTGCATGATTTCCTTGTTATATTACGTATATTGTAGTCTAGACAGTTTTCTGTTCATTTTATTTTTCTCTCATATCTGTCATCGGTGGGAAGAAATACAATACACCTAATTGAAATCCCCTGTAATATGATGTACTTCACAAAGAGTCTGATAAGAATGAAGGCATGTAAGATGGGGTAAATATACACAATGTGAAATTACATAAATTATTTTATGGTCGACCATGCCGAAATGTAGTAATTATACACCTGGTAGCAGCCCTTTAATGGACCTCATTAAAGTACACCTATTCATTAAAGTTCAGGTGTTCCACCAATCAGAAAATACCATTGTAGCAATATGAAAGCGCAAGTATCGATTATTCTCGGATATGCAATCGAAAGACAACAATAAATCAATAAATCACCTATATTTGAAATAAAGTCAGTTCTGTTACTATAATAATTAGCGTTAATTGTAAATAATATTCAAATAAATTCAATTTGTCATCTCGTTTTTCAATGTCTAATTCAATTTCAAGGTTATTTCAAGATTAATGTTTATTTTACTCTCTAGATTATATCAAGGTCAATGTCGACATTTGTTTCTCGGAAAAAAAATCAATACTTTCGCGTCTGCGCACATCTCACAATTTACGAGGTATTGCACAAGGTCAGTTCCGCTCCTCGGTCAGATAAGAATAACATGAATACTTATGAATAATTTCAAGTTAGAAATATAGTCGAGCATAAAAAGTCGTATGAAACTTGACTATAATGGTAATTAAGACGCTCGTATGAAAATTATGAAACTCGCTTGCGCTCGTTTCATAAACATACTCGCGTCTTAATTACTACCATTATAGGCTCGTTTCATAATGTACTATATTGACACACATTAATTTCTTATACCGTGGCGAGTACATTATTACGGCTATAAAGTTTAGCTAAAGAACACTGAAAATTTTACATATCGGTAGTCTGAAGGTAGGACCTACTCATCGTTACAGGATACGAAACCTGGGTCCACCGTTATGAGCTGAAACAAAATGTTCGTGCTGATCTCTTGAATCTCATTAAGGAGATTTACCGGAATGCAGCGTCTCGTCTCGGTCTGGGTAGCGTAGTCGGTATAGCTCTGGCCTTCTGTGCTCGAGGTTGCTGGTTCGATTCCGGCCCAGGTGGATAGAAATTAAGTTCGCTTGAATGCGACAGGTTCATGTCCGTAGATTTACTGGCATGTAAAAGAGCTCCTGCGGGACAAAATTCCGGCACACCGGCGACGCTGATAAGTTGTAACTTCGGCAGTTGCGAGCGCCGTTAAATAAACTATAATTTAAATTTAAAATTTTACAGCGTCTCGTTCACAGGTGGTGCAAATGCCTAGAAAATGATGGCGACTTCGTAGAAAAATAACAGGATGTTTATGAAAGATGTAGGAATACTTCATTTAAATTCCATAAGAATAGCAATTAAACTTTGTAATAAAAAAAATTAGGTTGCAAAATTTCGTACTGATGTAACATTACTACTACCACTATTACTCTGATAAATCCAAAGAGATTGCATATAAATCACTAGTACGTCCAGTAATGGAATATGGTGCTGCATGTTGGGATCCTTACAGATTAGAACATATTAAGACACTGGAAAAGATTAAAAAACTGGCTCTCAAGTGTTGTCGGAAAAATTCACCATTAAAATGGGACACACTCACGGACAGGAGAACGCGAATTCGATTATGCGCACTGTTCAAAACATACAGAGATGAGCCTGCCTGGAGAGAAATAAAAAATAGGTTGCAGCCGCCAAATTACTCTTCAAGGAACGACCACTCATATAAATTGAGGGAAAGAAGGCAGTGGACGGAGACTGGAAAGTTTTCTTTTCTCAATCGTACTATCAGGGACTGGAATGCTTTACCTGCAGACTTACTAAAGGCTTTACCAACAAACAAAAACGTATTTAAAAATAGGCTTAAGGACTTTACTAATAGACGGTAATTATACACAATATGTAAAGGATGTAAATGATATTTTGTTATTGAAGTGTTGTATCAGTGAAGAATTATGTTGTGTCAGTGAAGTGTGTTGTGTCAGTGAAGTGTGTTGTGTCAGTGAAGTGTGTTGTGTAAGTGAAAAGTGTTCCTGTCAGTGAAGCTTTATAGTTTATAGTGGCAGTGCAAAGTATTTGAACAGTGAAATGTTTTTGAAGTGTTAGTGAAATCAGGATATAATCAGTGAAATGTGTCGTAGTTCCAGTGCAGTGAGTGAGTTGACAGCGAAATGAGTGTAATGTGGAAAGGTACTTGTGCAGATATGAACATATCATACTCGTGGCTTTTAGTTCGAACTTAGATTTAAGATACAAATTAGATTTATTTTAAATGTTATTTTAAGTGATCGTGCTTCATTTAATTTAGGATATTCCCTATTATTATTATTATTGTTGTTATTATTATTATTATTATTATTATTATTATTATTATTATTATTATTATTATTATTGTTAGTATTAATTAGTTGCATTAATTATTAGTATTATTATTAACTGTATTTTTAATTAATAAGTTTATTATTGTCATTATTGAGTGTAATTAGTTACCACTGCCACCGGGTATATACGCATTGCAGTGTGAATAAATACATACATTACTACTATTGCTACTACTACTGATCTTATATCACTGTACAGTTTTCTAAATTGAGGACAAAACAAGCGAAAAGACAGTGCTTGAACTGCACAAGTACATTATATGGCATTGAAACTTCGAGCCTTACTGGGATTAAATTTATGATCCTTGAGAAAGTCCTGAAAGGAGTTGGTTGCACGACCGAAAATTATTCAAAATATAAATTAATCTCTATGAGAAACGAATTACGTCAGTTGTTTCGGAAGCTTGTAAATTGTGTTGAGCACCTTGACTATACGTAATTAAACCTTTATCTGATTAAATGTGAAATAGTACAGTATATAAAATGTTTCCATATCTCTTTATCTCATACTTTGTGGAGGAGTATGAAAGAATATTTTCCAAGAAGTTTTGTATTGAGCTACAGATTAAGTTAGTAGCCAGTAACATCTGTGGTTGATAAAAGACTTCGGCGCAATCTTTTCCTCAAGTACAGTACTTTCAGTAGGAAATGCCTGTTATTATTCGGTTGAGAAGCTTTTATCATCCAGTCTGCTGTCAAAAAATCTGAACGTTAGACTTTATAAAACAGTTATATTACCGGTTGTTCTTTATGGTTGTGAAACTTGGACTCTCACTCTGAGAGAGGAACATAGGTTAAGGGTGTTTGAGAATAAGGTGCTTGGGAAAATATTTGGGGCTAAGAGGGATGAAGTTACAGGAGAATGGAGAAAGTTACACAACACAGAACTGCACGCATTGTATTCTTCACCTGACATAATTAGGAACATTAAATCCAGACGTTTGAGATGGGCAGGGCATGTAGCACGTATGGGCGAATCCAGAAATGCATATAGAGTGTTAGTTGGGAGGCCGGAGGGAAAAAGACCTTTAGGGAGGCCGAGACGTAGATGGGAAGATAATATTAAAATGGATTTGAGGGAGGTGGGATATGATGGTAGAGAATGGATTAATCTTGCTCAGGATAGGGACCAATGGCGGGCTTATGTGAGGGCGGCAATGAACCTCCGGGTTCCTTAAAAGCCAGTAAGTAAGTAAGTAAGTAAGTACTTTCAGTTCAATATCGTCGTAGTATTGTACCCTTTTGTCGTCCGAGTACCTCATCGCTGTTAATACATTTCGCTAGATAAACAAAATGAATTTTTTTTCTGTATCCGCAAATGCCGATTACACGTAACATTTTACCATTAACTGAAAATTATTTGTTGACAATTCATTAAGTTAACGAATCATGCTAACTGCAGGCTACTAATTGGCAAATTAAAAGGATTATTTATTATTGAATACAGTATTTATTTTGCACTGTTTATATACAGTTCTTGCACATTTCATCTCTTGTATATTGGTTACCCGACCAACTATAAAAATAATTTTACATTTTGTACATAGGAAATTGAAGTTAGATCTGCTGCGTTTGTATCTGCCTAATGTACCCTAACGCATTTAGGGATTATGTCATTGTAACATCCATATGTTCACTGGACAAAGTTCACGGGCACTCCTCATGCATGAATAGATAATTATGTTTGACAATCACATCCATGACTACATCACATTACTATTACGGCTTTGTTATCTATTACTTACATGGTAGTGAATTATAGAGCATACAAATTATCTGCATTTGACAATGACATTATAGTGCAAACTAATCGAGAATGATCGAGAATTGGTTCCAATTTTTGTACATATGTCCATTCCAAGCCGTATTAAGTCCACTGATGTAGTTTTTTCAGGAGAGAAGAAAAACTGTTTATGTGGCAACAAAGGAAGGTAAATTAAAATACTAAAATTATTAATTACTGGAAGAATTTAATTTATCTTCTTCTTCTTTCTCTTAGTTTAACCTCTCTCTTTTAGGTTCATTTACACGATCCACGCCACCCGGGCCTTACAGAGCCGCGACCTGTCGGGAGAGGAATTAATCTATGGATCACATACATACTTTTTTGACCACACAAGGACATGGAGGGCCTCCCCGGATGAGGGATCAGCTCAATGCCAGGGCCACCTCCGATACAACACAAACATTTAAGACATTACACAGCATTCACTCACACATATGAAAGGATTAAGGGAAGGATCGCCGTCCATGGCCGGACTTTCAAGAGGTACAATCCGGCATTTGCCTGGAAATAACTGAGGAAACCATGGAAAACCTCAGTTAGGGTTGCCGGTCCCTGGGATCGAACCCCGGACCTCCCGAATGCATACCACGCCGCTAGCCCGCTCTGTTAATTTATCATCAATTATATTTAATATCACTTTTACATCAGACTGTCCTGAAATTCAGAAAATATCATGGACATAATACAGTTTGACGTGAGCATAAAAAGAAAAAAATTTTCTTCCTAATATTTGTAAGAAATCAACCAAAGTAATTGGTAACGCTCCTTCATTTACTCCTGTGTAATATTGAATCACAAAGGTATAATGTTCATTAATACTAACGATCTTGATCAGCTTTCTGTTTTGTTGAGAAAACCCTTTCCTTGACCCTGTGTAGCCTATATCGTATGTGGGAATTTCACAACAGTGGAACCGACCTTCTCTATGCTCGCATGATGGTTCGAACAGTGTTAAATCGGTATCCTTATCAATGTTTCTGCATATTGATACAAGAATAGACCTACCCTCGTCATATGTACATTACATGATTATTGTAGAAAACAATTCTTTAATGAAAATATGTATCCTAAACTCCTGTTAATTGAAACATGTAGTAAAAGCATTATACCGAAGTTCACTTTGTTGCTGTCATGCTGTTTTCTTCTTCACTCTTTCCCTGCTTCTTCTGATATTCTCACCTATAGGCACTTTTCCCTCCATTTTCACGGATGTCACATGCACAACTGGATTGCAGCGGCATTGAACTAATACAAGATCTCGACATTAATGCATTACTGTAAACTGGCTCCAATTTTTCTCAGTTCAGAAAACTTGACACGTAAACTTACAATACAGTGACAAATATTAATTGGTTTTGGACAGAATACGGTTTGACGCTGACAAAGACGTGGACATGATACGGTTTGCCACGGACACCCAGTTTTATGCATTCTTTTGAAGGGGATTTAACACAGACCCAAACAGACTTTACAGCATGATAGAGCATGTTCAAAACTACTGAGTGTTCATTTCAAAGTGTGTCATGACGTCACTGTTGTTGGGTCACCGATTTGAAGCGAGTTTCAGCTTATATGTTAGAGAAGTTGCCTATTATTTAAGGCGTTCTTCAACCTGAACTTGAGAACGTGTACGGTATAACTTGAACGTCGTAGCAACAGATGGCGGTCTATACGGTCTCTGTGCTACCATAACCTCTTTCGAACTGTGTTTTGCGCCGGCAAGTCGTACGCAGGGTATTTGTTATCATCGGTTGCGTACGGTAACATTCCACAACACAAATCAAATGCTCCGTGTCCATGTTGACCGTCGAAGTTAATGTCAACAAATACGTAAGTAATCGTCTTAACCCTCTCCCCATATCCCGACAGTACGTATTTCCAAACAGTTGACATTCCTGCCACTACCGGCGTTACCGTACGTATCGGTACGTACTCTTCAGAATGAACGCCGTACTTGCTAGGCAACTTCTCTGCCTCATAGGTTATACACCTCTGCGGAAGTGTAGGAAAATTGAATTCTCTAGGCTCATCAGCTAGCCACATGACGGCATACAGCGAGCCATGACACACTTTGAACTGAACACCCAGTATATGAAATCACATAAAACTCAATTTCGTCCGTGGGTGGACTTAATACGGTTTGGAACAGACCTCCTCATATCTGAATTTGATTATCACATTTAATGCAAAGTAATCTAATTGAAATGTTGTACGATAATGACTGAAATCATAAAAATTCCTCCATGTTATTTTTTTCCACTCTATTTGTATTCAAGAAGTATAGCTAGGCCTATTAGTTGTTTTGTTATATCTTTGGCGGTGAGTGACCGGTAAATTTCAAACGTCTTATCTTAGTCGTGGGCGTCAGAGCATTAAAAAGCATTGCAAGTTTCTGTTTATCTCTCTACCCCCCCCCCATCCTCTATCGCAAACATGACGTTCCACAGAGGCAGAGATATAAACCTAATACAAGATTGTGTCAAAGGTACCTATTCCTTATATATTGTGACTGATACGACAGGCTATCATTTTCACTGATTTTCATGTCTTTTTCTCGCATCCCTAGAATTAGCTACTCGCCGGTCTCTTCCTTCACCCTGTTGCTGTTAGATGGCGAAGATTTGACGCTCCCATCTACTTCATTATTCACGCATGAATTCTCTAAATAGTTTATTGACACGTCTAATGACTGCAGGTAACTAGTAAAACCTTCTGCAATCGAAGATGTGAAATCCAAAGTGTCCTAAGTCCTTTTTTTTTTTTTTTAACTTCAGAATATGTATGATAAGACTTTCCTGTGTTAAACTTCAACGTACCTCGTTTACATGTTCCGACCTATTTATGGGTTATCCTCAGAACTGGTCGTGTTGATCTTGGCGCCTCTTGTTCTGTTTCCTGTGAGGGTGCGTTCGTGTGGTATAGTGTAGAGTCAAAGACTGTATGTGTTTTGAAGTTGAGTTGTGTCTTCAGAATTAAGTTTTTAATTTGCTTTGTTCACGTTTCAATTTATCCTTTTCAAGCCTATATCATATAACTGTGTAAGTTTATTTAACGGACTCTAAGTATTGCCGGAAGGCCGTATTCATAGACATTCTTAACGCGGACTTCCGGTGGATGATCAGCGAACTAACGTTTTTCGTATTCATAAACCAGTGTTAGCGATATATGATATGATATATGATATGATATGATATGATATGATATGATATGATATGATATGATATGATATGATATATGATATGATATGATATGATATGATATGATATGATATGATATGAGATACATGATATGATATATGATATGATATATGATATAATATATGATATGATATGATATGATACGATGTGATATGATATGATATGATATGATATGATATGATATGATATGATATGATATGATATGATATGATATGATATGATATGATATGATATGATATGAATCCTGTGCAAGTAATCAGTCGATAGCCGGGGCTAGTTTAGCACGCTCGTAGTGCGGGCTAGCGAAATGTCTATGAATAGGACCATTAGTGTCTACATATGTTTTTTCAAAAGGATCTAAGGTCGACAAATTTATTTGATCAGTTTTTGTAATTTTTCTCATAACTTGTCATTTGGACTTACGCCAGTTTGGAATCCACCTCTTCAATTATGGCCAGTATGACTTTGTCCTCTAGGTAATGTCGCGATTAAAACGTAACGCTGCCAGTCGGAAGGTGACGGGTTCGATTCCCTATTAAATATAAACCTTAGATTTTCTCAATTGATCTAATCCTTCCGCCTTCAATATGGTTTTTAGGAGGAAACGTCAGTATTCAAAGATAACCTTTGTCCACCACAAATTTCTTATGAATTTGCTGGGATTTGAACTCGGTTCTTCAGCTTGGAAGCCCCACAGTCCTACAACAAACTTTTTTTTTTATCCTTCTCCAAGTATTGGGCGCACTGATCCATTCCAGTATTGAGGCTACATCCATGCCTAGCCAGCGAATAGACACGACAAGACAAAGCAGCCGTTATGCTGCACTACGAGGGCTAATTGCATCGCAATTGATTGTTGCAGCAGCATTGCTGCACTGGAAGTGTAATTGAGGAGTCGCCTAGAAGGGCGATTCCCCCCAGCTGAAGTTTTCACAGCGAGTGGCAGTTGCAGGGGAGGGGGAAGGCAGGAAGGCTGTGGTTAGTTGGGAAGCCACTCCCATTACAAGCCTTGATAATACTCGAGTAGGCTGGCGGCCGTGGCACGGGGTTTTGTACCTCGGACGTGGAACTGAAAACACTGCGTCGGAGTGTTTGGTTACCTAATTGCCTTCCCATCAGCAGTGTTCGCCGTGTGTTTGAAACCGCGACCAGTGAGTGACTTGTGTGAAGTGAGTTCCGTTGTGTTCTCTTTTTAGTGAAAGTGAAAGCACTTCCAGTGAAATGAGTGTGTGGAGGGGGTAGAGGATTTATTTTTTTTGTCACGAGAATATAAACGTGTTCAAAGTAATGGAATACTGTGAGGTGTATAAACCACGTTACGTATAATTTAGTTAACGTGCTGTGGGGAATTTTTCTGTTATTTTTCTTCATTACGTAGGATGTATTTTAGCCAGAGGTTGGATGTTAACAAAATTAGGAAGATTTTTTTTTCTGGGTCATTGTTCATCATAAACATTTCGGACTTTAGTTAGGATTATTTGGAAATATATAGAAATTGAATTTCACATTGTACCGAGGTTAAAAAATGAAGTTAATATCTAACTTAAGCCAGTTTGTCTTACGTCATGGAAGACTCAACGTTGGTACATCTTAGTGTCAAATCGAATAAACTCAAATCTGAGCTGGTCGCAATAAACTTCACTGGCAAGGGCGGCGCCAGTACTGTGGAAAGGTGGGGAGGCTTCGATGGGCAAGCGCCCACCCAAAGTTAGTCCGTGCCGTGTCTACCCTTGCCCCCACTTCGCATAAACTTTTAAATATATAGGCTATTTCCTTCAGAACACTGTAAATCCGTCTTACTAATTGCTTAATTAATCTTATATTTAATTCACAACGTTTTCTTAGACGTTACTTCACAGCTTCGCTTTCCGTTGTGTATAAATCTACAATGTTCATTAGGGTGGAGTGAATATATACATGAATTTGTTTTTTTATCTGTTTTCTAAATGTAATAGTTGCAAAAATCTATATTTTCACTTAACTTAAGAATGTGAAAAATATGGAGTTTCTATATTTAATTTTTGAGGTGCCTCAAGTGCTTTGAAGTTTCTTAAAATTATATATATTTTTTTTTGGTGAATGTTACTTATGTCCTGCTCACTATAGGACACATAGGCCAGTTTTACACTAATCCTAAACATTTAGTATAACTTGTTGCTTGTGTAGACAGTCTTTAACATTAGATTTGCGAAAATTGGTTTATAGCGCAACATTGGCAGTGATAAAAGTGAGAAATACTCGGGTGAAACGAGCGTTGAGGGACTTCCGCCGATTTTGGAATAGACACCGACGCACTTGAACTGCCAACATATAAAACAAAAAATCACACTCAATCACCTTCATCTTGACGGGATAATAAAAGCCTAAACTAACCTAACCTAACCTAACCTAACCTAAGTGCGTCGGCGGAAGTCGCTCAACGCTCGTTTAACGCTCGTTTTATTCGTCCAGTGGGCGGTGGATACTCTACATTGACTTTTTTTTTTTTGCCTCTTTGTATATTTGTTCTATTTTTTTTTCATTACATAGCTAATGTAATCACCTAACATAATTAGGAACTTAAAATCCAGACGTTTGAGATGGGCAGTGCATGTAGCACGTATGGGCGAATCCAGAAATGCATATAGAGTGTTAGTTGGGAGACCGGAGGGAAAAAAACCTTTAGGGATGCCGATACGTAGATGGGAGGATAATATTAAAATGGATTTGAGGGAGGTGGGATATGATGATAGAGACTGGATTAATCTTGCACAGGATAGGGACCGATGGCGGGCTTATGTGAGGGCGGTAATGAACCTTCGGGTTCCTTAAAAGCCATTTGTAAGTAAGTAAGTAAACATAGCTAATGTATTGCTGTAAAATCATTATTTATTTATTGGTCTGACCTAATATTTTGGGTTTGCCCTGCGACACAGAATAGCTCACAATAAAATTTAAAATGAAAAATTATATAAACAGGTTTCAGACAAAAGTGATTAAGACATAAGAAAAAAATAGAACCAAATAGAATTTAAATTGAATGTACAACATAAAGATGCTGACGAAATATCGCTACAGAAAATTGTATTATGGTGGTGACGATTGCATCTTGAAGGTCTGTCAGCTTGTATTTTTCCCTCCACTTTACAAAGGCTTTCGGAATGGTGCCTCTCGCTCCGAAGAAGAGACCGGTAACTGTGAATCATGGGCTCGTAGATTTTCTTTTTCTCTTCGTTCACTTCAGATGGTTGAGTGGCTGAGATTTCAATCTGATTGTAGGACCAGTTATTTTTAAACTTTATTTGGAAGACTCTAAATTGGGGTTGCAGCATACAGTATTTTTGAGGTTATCAAAAGGGACAAAATGTAATAGTATTTTACATAAAATATAACAAAAAGTACATTTCAGTCCATATATTTTTTGTTAGAATTTATTCTTGTTTTCTTTTTCATTTCTGAGTGGTAACTAACTTAAATCAAGAAGTTTCTCTAGTAAAACATTCTTTCTTGTTTTGGAACACGGCGATCTTTATCACAATTAGGCCTGCAGTATTACATTTTTTTTTGCATTTGCAATTGCATATATCAGATTGTTTGTTTCTTCCTTGAATTTTGCAATGTTGTCATTTTAGTTGTCATTATGTCGTTTCTTACAAGGCTTCATTAAGTTTGTGTATTGATCATGATAAGCACGAATCAGTTGTAATATTCTTGTATAACTGACTTTCGAATTTATGTCTTTACCTGGATGTTCTTAGTTTTGATAGCAACTCTTTCTGAAGTCTCTTCAACAGTAGATTCTTTTGATTTGAAGTCAGATTTTAATTCATTTTTGACCCATAGATAATATTTCATTACGTCATGATATATAGATAATTGTGATGGGTTCAGACTCTCTGGCATTGCGAATACAAGGTAGAAGGTCAGATTTCTTGTATTAATTAGATATATTCTGATTTAAATACCCTGTAACATAAGAAGAATGAAGTTCCATTAATTATATCATACGTAAGAGTTTTGTGATTTTTCTCAATTTTCTTATAGATTGAGGTTTTTTGTGACGCTTCAAGATGAAACAACAGGGGATCAAAAATATGTCGAATCTTTTAACATGTATTTTTTTAACATGTTCCTGGTATCCTGTTCAGATTAAATTACAGGGGAACGTTCTCTCGCGAAAAAATCTGAACGTCAAAATTTTACGTCTTGATTACACAACTTTTAACACTGTATCACTTCGGAATATGTATGATAAGACTTTCTTGTGTTAAATTCTAACGTACCTTGTTTACATGTTTCGACCTTTTATGGGTCTTCCTCAGAACTAGTCGTTGTTGGTCTTGGCGCCTCTTGTTTTGTATCCTGTGAGGTGTGTTCGTGTGGTGTAATGTAGAGTCAAAGAGTGTATGTGTTCTGAAATTGAGTTGTGTGTTGAGAATTTCGTTGGGGTGTGTTTTCGTGTGTCTGTATATTTCATATTGTTCTAGTGTGTTTAGTTTCTGGCTTTTTGGTTGGATGTGCAGTATGTGCGTATTTAACACAGACATGGAAATACTGCACATCCAACCAAAAAGCCGGAAACTAAACACACTAGAACAATATGAAACATGTAAACAAGGTATGTTAGAATTTAACACAAGAAAGTCTTATCATACATATTCTCAAAATTTTGTGAAAACTTCAAAATGCTCTTGGGGCATCTCTAAATATTAATCTAGAGAAAATATATTTTGCATTGTCCTATATGATACCACCCCACAACTTTTCCCTGGTATAACATTTTGATTCCATAAACTTCATATTTTCACTCCATCCTAGAGTTCATGTTTTAGTTTGTAGAAGTATTCTCTGAAATTTTACTTCAGCTACCGTAGTTTATTTTTGTTTCGCGCTAAAATTGTATCCAAATTGCAAATTAATCTTATGCTAAACTTACAAGCATAAAAATTTAAATTGTGTGGATAACAAGGAAGAAGGAATAAGTTATGCTCGCCTCACGAACGCCCACGCTGACGCCGCTACTGCTACCCATAGATACAAAATACCTCGATTAATAGGCAAGTTGATGTAGACAGGTATATTTTTCCGCCGGGTTTGTAAGGGCCAGAAGCGTATCTTATCTCTTATCTTATTATTAGTTCGAAATTGATCATTGGGACTTTATCACATAGCACGTAACTAAGATACAATATTAAACCATTCTTACAGTGTACGGGCTATTCCATCTCAAATCGACCGAAATATAGAGAAAATTGACCTTGCAATTTTTAAATACAATGAAACTTTTTCTGTCCGTTTACAACTGTGATACAATGCTTTGTGCAAAGTTTGAGGCATCAGAACTTCATAGTGTTTAAATTAAAAATATTTAAATTTATCGTATTTTCATAAAATTAGCAAATTTAAACTGTTGTAGCTCCGAAACCCTTTCACCCAATGATCAAAATCATGGTTTATTTTGATGCTGAGAAATTAAAGTTTATATTGACATGTAAACAGATTTTCTTACCTTTTATGGAAATGAAGAAATTTAGATTTTTTCCTCATTAAGACGCCTTTGACCACGAAAAAATATTTTTAAAATATATGGTTAGATTCCCCATTGAAAGTACAAATAAACACATATTTTTATCAACATGGCACGTTGATAGGAAAGTATTGAAAATATCAAATAAAGAAAATAAATAGTACGCGCGTGAACTAACCAGCTGACTGTGAGGCGGGAGCTAGCCGAGACAAGCATGGCCAGGAGACAAACACGTGATGTGTCGTCTAGTAGCGCATAGCTGGACTAGCTTTATCACAAGTTTTCATAAACACAGGAGTAAAATGACGCCCAACGCTCGCTTATCTTCAGCTCTCGGCCAGTGCGTGCGGTACTGCGCCGTTCAAGTCCAGGCGTGTGAAAATAATTTATTTAATACCCTCGAAACTTATTGCCGTACCACTAAGCAAACAATGCCGAATCCCTCTTAATAATGCAAGGTTTTTCCTCAATATTTTTTTACATTTTTACAAATTGGCAAAAAGCCTAAAAGCAAGTAAAATCAGATTATCTGTCTCTCTGTGTACAATAAAAATAAGGATTACTTCTTAACATAATCTACCAAATGTCAGCTTCAAAATGAGCTCCCGTTCAATGTTCTGCAGTAAATGGTTCCAGAGTTCTGAGCGCTGAAAGAGGCTTGTTTTTATAAAATACGCTAAATTTGTCGCTCAATAGTACGAAAACCGTTTGACTTTCAATAGTATATTTTTGAAAATGCACTGTCCTCAGCACCTTGTATAAATAGGGAAAAAATTAGAGTATTAAAAAATGTGAGGCTTTTTACTGATCGATTTCATATGGAATAGCCCACAATAATCAAGTAATAGGCTAACAGAAACGGCAGTAGTGGTGTACGGGACTCGTAAGGCAGTTTAATGCTGCATACGAGCCACAGTCGTGGGTTCGAATTCTGCCTAGGCAATGAGTGTTTATGGTCTTTGTAACCACACTCGATATTCTAGTGAGTCTTATCAAAAGGGCGTCTGTCAGCTAGCTTGGGAATACTCCCTTCTTCTAATGGATCTGTAGTTTAATTATAACTAGTGACGCATTGTCATGGCCGTAGCATGGCAAAATGGCGCCCCTGGCAACAAATATTTCCTGTAGCCATAGCATCTACTTAAGTAGGTTATTTTATGACGCCTTATCAACATCTTATGTTATTTAGCGTCTGAATTAGATGAAGGTGATAGACCTAATGTCGGTGAAATGAATCCAGGGTACAGCATCGAAAGTTACCCAGCATTTGCTCATATTGGGTTGAGGGAAAACCCCGGAAAAAACCTCTACCAGGTAACTTGTCCCGACCGGGAATCGAACCCGGGCCACCTGGTTTCGCGGTCAGACGCGCTAACCGTTACTCCACAGGTGTGGGCAGCATCTACTTAATGATGTGTACAACTTATGACCATGACCACCTCCTTAATTGGTCAAGCTATGATAAAAGTATAATAAACATTTCATTCATCAAATAGGCTAAAACAAAGTGTCCACACCAGTGGAGTAACGGTTATCGCGTCCGGCCGCGAAACCAGGTGACCTGGGTTCGATTCTCTATCGGGGAAAGTTGCCTGGTTGAGGTTTTTTTCCGGGGTTGTCCCTCAACCCAATACGTGCAAATGCTGGGTAACTATCGGTGCTGGACTCCGGACTCATTTCACCGGCATTACTACCTTCATCTCATTCAGACGCTAAATAACCTGAAATCTTGATAAAGCATCGTAAATTAACCCACTAAAAAAAACGAAGTTTATTTGAAATTTTGAAATATAATTGAGGGGTTCACAACCAGAGATGGACCAAGTCCATCTGGAATAATTTTCAGATATTGAGTCTTAAAGTTCCTGGCTCACGCTTAGCAACCTTCACCTTCCATAGCAAATGCTGCCCTCTGTGGACTAACAAATGAGTTATGGACTTTGTTTGTTATGGCAATGAATAAATCTAAGTTTTCTTCATCCGAGATTGTATTAATCCAAAAACTGATCACTGGTGGACGTGGTCCACTCTGGTTGTGAGCCCCTCAATTATGAATCGTAACATGATACTTCTACAATGAATAAGGATATTTGTTTATGCTATTGAAGGGAGAAATATTGCATGCATATTTAAGCAAACATTGGTGTAGGTTTATTGCACATACTGTGTTTATCTAGTAAAGTTTTACCTAATTGCCTCTAAGATGACTAATTTATATATACTTCCGCTTCATATGTTCGATTAGTTATCTCCGTGTTAACACCAGACGTTTTGCGTCCCTTGGCCGCCTACTTCCCCAACCCCTCTCTATGGCCCTGGGAATTCGTCATATCTGGAAATTAAGTTTTTCTCCTAAGAAATGCTCTCATGATCGAGCTCTGACCTTCACGAGTGCTGGAAAGGCTAGAATGTAATTGTGCAGTGTTACTAGTAGATAATTCCTACTGTCACCATGTAAAAAATACAGGTATAAAACCTCTCTTGTCATAACGGGAAAATATGAGACATAAAAATGGCAATAAATTATTCTGCCGTACACAACTTTTCATCGGGGAATAGAAGTAGCGAACTATTTTCAGTACCGAACTCTATTAGTTTCGAAGCTTCTATTTTCTATAAAGTGATATATTGCCCAGCATTGTTATCGGTCTGAATGGAAGTGATTGATGGTGATCTCTTACGAAGTGGATGTCAGTTAGTTCTGCTCGTATATACAAGATGGCACCAGTATCGAGTAGCTACAGACGTTTTGAGAGCTAGTCAGAATATGTTTTGACCTAACTTTTGTCCGATGTTCTTTTCCTTCGCTTTAAGTCGTGATATATTCTCTCTCCTTATTGTCTGGATGAATAATGGTGAATTAATAATACATTATTCTGATGGTAATAAGGAACGTAAGCGGGATGTGTAATTACCACACTGCGACACAGGTTACCCAAACGCATTAAGTTACGAACGCACTGACCACTGTGTTATGTAGATCGAGGGGAATGGGAGGTTGAGAGTGCAGTTACTGCTTGCCTCAACATGTAAACGTTTAGTCACAGTAGGACACAAAATAAATGTTCACGTTTAGAAATATAATTTGTACAGTGCTCTAGTACAAAAAAATAATTGCCTAACATTACATGTTTCAATTTACATTATACTGTACAAGTTTTAACAATATAAAATAACAACAGACACCATCGTGCCCGTACAGCAATTGCCAACCTGCTAAGAAACAGAGGATGGGAAGTACATGAGGAGATTCATTGTGTCTCTGAAGATGATTCTCATAGAAAAGTCGATATAATTGCCATCAATAGAAGAACCCAGAAAGCGATGGTCTTAGACCCTACGATTTGCTTTGAACGAGACACAAATCAAGCACTGCAGATAAATGATGACAAGCGAGCTAAATATGTACCTTGTCTCCCATACCTCAGTGAAAAATATGGTATTTCGCTTTACAACTGGGATGTTATAGGCTTACTATTTGGAGCGAGGGGTTGTTTACCAAAATTTACATGTAATATCCTTAAATCCTTTCAAATTCCCTTTTATGAGGTTCAGAAGATTGTAATGGAAATTCTGAAGGCCTCTCTTAAAATTCTACACTATCATCTATATGTTAACACGTAAATTTTTGTTTTAATGTACAAATCGAATCATTATTTTGCTCGTTTCATTTCCCTTTATCTTTTATGTTTGTTAATTCCGGATCCCAGAGGTCAACCTCACTTGAGGACGGATGATTTGAAATAAATCTTAGCAGTAGTGTGTTGGGCAGAAAAGAAAAAATATACAGTATTTACGTAAAATACATTTCTTCACAATTCATTGCACCGAATTACATATGTGTAAATATATTTTTAT
>NC_091123.1:181352224-181382224 GCF_040183065.1 Periplaneta americana | reverse complement strand
ATGTCATATCTATAATATGATACAAGATCACTTATCTATCTTTGATAGATTGTCTCATAAATTAATTTAAAAATGGTCAAATATCAGTATTTTCTTCTAACACAAAATAAAAAAAATGTATTATTTATTAAGGAATGTAGTTGAAAGAGCATGATATTGTTAACACGAGCAATAAAATAAAAGAGTGAGAACTTGAAAAGTAGACAAGTTTGAGTTATGAGAGAAACGCTTCTTCATTGCACAGTGAACTGCCACCATTTTGAATTTGCAAGAGAAAAATATATATATATATATATATATATATATATATATAAAAGTATTTTTTTTTTAAATCGTAAAAACATCTTTTTAATATAGCAGAAGGACAGTGATTTACTCATACCAATTTTCATTATTGTACAAGATACAGTAATGGAGGAAAAAAAATGTTGGATATTTTCAAAAATTTTACTGCTGTAAGCTGTACCTAACCTCTTAACGGAGAAAATGTTTATAACAACTTAAAAATGAATACAAGTGCATTCTATTTATTTATTCTCTTTATTTTATTTTTTATTTATTTTTTATTTTATTTATTAAATTTATTTATTTTATTTATTAACTTACTGAATTTATTTACTTTATTTTATTTATTTAATTCATTTATTTAATTCATTCATTCATTCCAAAGAAAGAGATTGAGTATGACATGATAAGTTGGAATGTATATTGATGGTATCTTTAGCCTTACAAAAGTAATCAATAAACTAAACAAAACAATATTACAGTACAAAGCAAAGTTACCTATGTGCTGTATATATTTTAAGTGTATCTAATATTACATAACAAAACTCTTATTGCATTATGCTTTTAAGGTGATATTTGTGAGCAACTTCCTATCATCAGAATATTAAAATATTTTCTCGAAATGTGCTGAAGCTATAGAGCTGACATTTTTACAACACATGGGCACGTATCTTTTGCTTATGATGTAACAGTAGTTGCTTTGTTAATTCATTTCCTTACAAACAATTTCCATGCGAATATTTTCAAAATTTTCAATACACTATCTTCAGTAATACGTATATACGGTATATTAGATTTACGAAAACATTCTGTAAGGCTACTAAATAAATAGGCCTATACCTGAAGATTTCACTTTTCTATACAAAAAGTTGAGAAAATATTTCTTTTGAATAAAAAAATCAAACTTCTGAAAAATGAGCATTAAAATTAAAACTTACATTCTTATAATACACTTATAGTTCTCAGGAATATCTAAAATTAACATGGATACAGTTTTAATAAGTTCTCTTCCCTTTATCCATTGAATCAGTGTTGGTAATCCCTGAATATAGCTCGACCAAGCGGCATATACTACCTCTTTCTTCTGTCTCTTTCCTTTCCGCTGTAAAGCGCTCAGGCTCTCCTGAGCTCTAAAGCGCGCGCTTACTCCTGTGGGCATCAATTGACATGGCTGGTTTAAGCGATTGGGAAAAGAGTTTGGCGCATGGGGGAAGATGGTCGTTAATATTACAAGAATATACAGACATGGAAGTTCAATTCAGATTAAAACCTTATCTTCCTCCTCCATACCGATTGGTGATATAGACAGCGCATGATAGGATCACAGGACAGGTCTTGCCTGCTATAGTGTATTCTAGATACACGTTTAACTTATTAACTCGATTATAAATTGTGTGCAGATACTGGAATCAGGGGCGGCCCGTCCTTATGTGCTCCAGTGCTACAGCACAATGATAATTTTTGCTCAAATAAAGGGTTTGCAATACCATAGTATTTGATCTGCCATTTGACAATTTCCCGTGGTTATGTTCATGACGCGTTATAGTGTTTAGTCTTCGCTCTTCGCTCTTTGGTGCCTCAGGGGGTTCGTTGTGCTACTCAGAACTTCACATGAGAATGTAGACAATTATGCGCATGTGCAAAGCTGAAATCACTGCTCTGATTGGCTATTTTTACGCGGGAAAGTGCTGTAGTCAGCTTCAGCACGACACAGCTTGGAGATTGCAAAAGTAAAGCGTAACGAAAGAATGCTTGTTTGTGGAAGAACTCGGAACTATGTACAATGCATTTGGTAATTCAAATGTTCGACTGCTGCTGCCATCTACCAGTTTTTTTAGGTTCCTCCTGAATCAGCTAGCAAGCCAAGGAGGTATGCAACCGTATAATTCAGGAAGCTACTCATCGTTTCCAGTCTTTAAGCTACCTAGACGCAACAAAATTGTTAAACAGCGAATTTTTTGACAATTTTTTGCATAATTTTCCTGAACGCGAACTTGAAGTTGCTGTCAACAGCTATACTGTACTGAACAAAAGAATGTTAAAGATACAACTTGGAGTTCTATACGGAAGATCCGACTTCCGAAATATAGATGGCTGTTCAATTGTTACAATACATAGCCTCCAACAATTCACGGGATCCATTCTGTGAAGTAACGAAGTTGTTAAATATTTTGGTTACAACGCCAATGACCACTGCTGAGCCAGAAAGATGTTTTTCTTGCTTGAAACGCATAAAAACGTTTTTAAGGAACACTATGTCCCAGGATCGCCTCACTGCTCTTGCAGTACTGTCAATAGAAAAGCGTATAATGTCCAGGATGGAGGGGTTTAACGTTTAACACCAGGGTAATTGACAAGTTCTGCAGTAGGAAGGAACTCCATATTTCGTCACTAGGCGAGTCTCAAATTAAGATAAATGCATATAAGTGTATACAGTAGGCCGATATAGAGATTGTAGCACAGTCATTATTTTGACCATCAGCCGCTACTGACTGGAATACAAAATAAGAATTCTGCAAAGGAAATGAAACAGGAAATTGTGGTATAGTTCTTTGCGTCCTTTATGTCATCCAGTCTGAATATTATAGTGATTGTTTGCGTCACTTCCTACAGACAAATCTGGAAAATCCACTGAATCCTGCCTCAAATCCGTTGTTTGTATAATTTCCTCTGACAGTTCGTTATGCGGACGTAGGGAAGCATTCTGTTACCGATGAGGGACATCGATCGGCTCCTGTCTTTCAGGTGCTCCACCCAATTTTGTTTTGCGTGCCAGTGGTCCGTCACACCAGTACGAATGAGCTTGTGTCGGTAGGGCGAAAACTTGATTCATGAGCGCGCGTCCCATTAGTCTTCCGTTACGTGCGCGCTACGATTTAGCGACGGGCAAGCTCCGGTGTGACCTCAAATAGGGCAGAACGACCCGACGTGTGTCCCATTATACTGGCCCTGCAACAATACCTGAGTAAGCGACAAGCCATTTTTCACAGTGTGAAATTCTATCCGGATAACCGTATTCAAATGACATCGCTCACTGCGCAGTGATGCTTTAATGAAAAAATTTAAATTATCTGTTCATACAGATATCATTACATCCAAATTTAGTTTACTGGATTACGAGTGCTGGAATTGTCGACCATCCTCTTTGATACTCATTCCACATCTCTTGGAAAAATTTCTACACGCACACTGGGTTTCGTCCGTTTCATTCAATAGAGGAATGAGATTCGAAAACTCACAGGGAAATTGAAGTATCTTCTCGAGGATTCACTCAAACATTATCTTTGTCTACTCTACCAGAAATTTTGCTAAGACTTACAAATATTTTAACCCAGAACATGAGCTTGGAAAACCGATGCACTAGTTGCTCGGCTTACCATGCACCAGAAGGAGCAGAAGTAGAAGTAGCAGGAGCAGAAGTAGAAGTAGCAGAAGTAGAAGTAGCAGGAGCAGAAGTAGAAGTAGCAGAAGTAGAAGTAGCAAGAGCAGAAGTAAGAATAGCAGGAGCAGAAGTAGAAGTAGCAGAAGTAGGAGTAGCAGGCGCAGAAGTAGGAGTAACAGGAGCAGAAGTAGGAGTAGCAGGAGCAGAAGTAGAAGTAGCAGAAGTAGGAGTAGCAGGCGCAGAAGTAGGAGTAACAGGAGCAGAAGTAGGAGTAGCAGGCGCAGAAGTAGAAGTAGCAGAAGTAGGAGTAGCAGGCGCAGAAGTAGGAGTAACAGGAGCAGAAGTAGGAGTAGCAGGAGCAGAAGTAGAAGTAGCAGAAGTAGGAGTAGCAGGCGCAGAAGTAGGAGTAACAGGAGCAGAAGTAGGAGTAGCAGGAGCAGAAGTAGAAGTAGCAGAAGTAGGAGTAGCAGGCGCAGAAGTAGGAGTAACAGGAGCAGAAGTAGGAGTAGCAGGAGCAGAAGTAGAAGTAGCAGAAGAAGAAGTAGAAGTAGCAGAAGTAGGAGTAGCAGGAGCAGAAGTAGGAATAGTAGGAGCAGAAGTAGAAGTAGCAGAAGTAGGAGTAGCAGGAGCAGAAGTAGGAATAGCAGGAGTAGAAGTAGCAGAAGACGAAGTAGACGTAGCAGAAGAAGAAGTAGAAGTAGCAGAAGTATGAGTAGCAGGAGCGGAAGTAGGAATAGCAGGAGCGGAAGTAGGAATAGCAGGAGCAAAAGTAGAAGTAGCAGAAGAAGAAGTAGAAGTAGCAGAAGTAGGAGTAGCAGGAGCAGAAGTAGGAATAGTAGGAGCAGAAGTAGAAGTAGCAGGAGCAGAAGTAGGAATAGCAGGAGCAGAAGTAGAAGTAGCAGAAGTAGGAGTAGCAGGAGCAGAAGTAGGAATAGTAGGAGCAGAAGTAGAAGTAGCAGGAGCAGAAGTAGGAATAGCAGGAGCAGAAGTAGAAGTAGCAGAAGAAGAAGTAGAAGTAGCAGAAGTAGGAGTAGCAGGAGCAGAAGTAGGAATAGTAGGAGCAGAAGTAGAAGTAGCAGGAGCAGAAGTAGAAGTAGCAGAAGAAGAAGTAGAAGTAGCAGAAGTAGGAGTAGCAGGAGCAGAAGTAGGAATAGCAGGAGCAGAAGTAGAAGTAGCAGAAGAAGAAGTAGAAGTAGCAGAAGAAGAAGTAGCAGAAGTAGGAGTAGCAGGAGCAGAAGTAGGAATAGTAGGAGCAGAAGTAGAAGTAGCAGAAGTAGGAGTAGCAGGAGCAGAAGTAGGAATAGCAGGAGTAGAAGTAGCAGAAGACGAAGTAGACGTAGCAGAAGAAGAATTAGAAGTAGCAGAAGAAGAAGTAGAAGTAGCAGAAGTATGAGTAGCAGGAGCGGAAGTAGGAATAGCAGGAGCGGAAGTAGGAATAGCAGGAGCAAAAGTAGAAGTAGCAGAAGTAGGAGTAGCAGGAGCAGAAGTAGGAATAGCAGGAGCAGAAGAAGAAGTAGAAGTAGCAGAAGTAGGAGTAGCAGGAGCAGAAGTAGGAATAGCAGGAGCAGGAGTAGAAGTAGCAGGAGCAGAAGTAGGAATAGCAGAAGAAGAAGTGGAAGTAGCAGAAGTAGGAGTAGCAGGAGCAGAAGTAGGAATAGCAGGAGCAGAAGAAGAAGTAGAAGTAGCAGAAGTAGGAGTAGCAGGAGCAGAAGTAGGAATAGCAGGAGCAGAAGAAGAAGTAGAAGTAGCAGAAGTATGAGTAGCAGGAGCGGAAGTAGGAATAGCAGGAGCGGAAGTAGGAATAGCAGGAGCAAAAGTAGAAGTAGCAGAAGAAGAAGTAGAAGTAGCAGAAGTAGGAGTAGCAGGAGCAGAAGTAGGAATAGCAGGAGCAGAAGAAGAAGTAGAAGTAGCAGAAGTAGGAGTAGCAGGAGCAGAAGTAGAAGTAGCAGGAGCAGAAGTAGGAATAGCAGAAGAAGAAGTGGAAGTAGCAGAAGTAGGAGTAGCAGAAGTAGAAGTAGCAGAAGAAGAAGTAGAAGTAGTAGAAGTAGAAGTAGAAGTAGCAGAAGTAGGAGTAGCAGGAGCAGAGTAGGAATAGTAAACAGTAGCCAAAGTAATAATATGAGCAAGAGCAGGAGTAGGAACAAGAGTAGCAAGAGTAGGACTAGAAGTAAGAGTAGCTGAAGCAGTGGTAGGAATAAATGGAAGCTGGATTAGAATATCAACATTAGATGTAGCAGTAGAAGGAGCAAGAGTGGGATTAGCATGACGCTTTCAACAGCAGAGTATATTCAGTGCAAAATTCAACATAGGAGAGAAATAGCCGATACATTTTGACGGAAGCCCTCTATCAGGGACATGGTTCACGTAATTCTACGACACAGCAATACTTTCCTCTACCAATGCTAAGACTTTCATCGCCCTTGAAAATCCATCGTCCTCGGTCGGGCTAGAACTCGCGAATCTCGGCTCCAGCTCCTAGCAGAGTAACAACTAGACCCTCCGAACACAACTCTGTTGCTATGGAAACTGTTGCTTTACAAAACTTCTTGCATGTTTTGGAAGTCATGAAATCCGATAGGATGAAGGAAATGTGTCTATAACTCCTAACACTTAACAACTTTACCATCATGTGTAACTTCGGGAGTATGCTTTAACCGTGTAATGACCTCGGATATCGATAGTAATAAGCTAAATAGAGAGGTGATTGACGTAAGCAAGTGGTATACAATTGTGGCAGACACCCTGGTGCGAGAGCTGTTATTACGAGCAAGTGAAACAGTAGAGTCTGCCCAATCAATACCCACATGCGCATATGTGACGTGAACTGGAAGTGAAATATTTAATAGAGTTCCCCTCTGCCACTTTTATTAGGAATAACCGCTGCGGTCATATCGCATGAAAACCAATTACACTAATAGAGAGACATGGCTCTGATGCCCAGCTCATATCTGATTGAGGACATTATCAGGTTCATGTGATTGTTGAAGCAAGGACCTTTGTTAGTTCGTGCTGCGACGTGGAAGTGTACGCAGTTCCTTCTCTTGGGTGGCCTGCATGGACAAAACTGACAAAGTAAAAAAAATATATATTTGAATATACAGGGTGATTCACGAAGATTTACCGCCACTTACAGAGCTTGTTTCCGAAGATATTCTGAGCAAAAATGTCATATAAACATATGTCCTAATCTCAATATTTTCAGAGTTACACTAATTTGAAGTTGTTAGTAAAATATCATTAATTAGTTGTAAGGGTAATAGTAATATGCGTTACAAGAGCGGTATGTTGACGTTTTCATGTTCGAGGAAAAGTTTGAAAAAGCGAAACGTAGTTGAGCTTTTTTAATTTCCGAGAATTGAAAGAAAACATACCGCTCGTGTATCGTACATTATTTTGTGCGAAGATCGTTTATTACATACCTGAAAGAGGAATTTCTAATTAGTTGCAATGAAATCTCCATCTTGGTTTCTGTTCAATGAAGGCAAATTTGCGAAACAAAAATATCTATCTTCAACATTGTTGCTTTAAAATGTTTTCTGTGTTTACTATACTCCAGCAGGCCGTGATATACGTCAGCCTTTCTCCCCCCCCCCCCAGTCTATAAATGCGAACTTAAAACAAACGGTAAGGTTATGTAATGATTTATTTTTCATTTTAATATTTTAACAATATTATTTATATGACATATTGCAGTAATAACATCGGCATCTGGAATCTTGTCGATTTTTTCACGGCTTCCTTAATGTTACTTGTATCAGGAATGCAATAAGTTTCGTGGAGTAGTAGACTTTACTTAATTTTTGCAAATATTTAAAAACAATAATTGACATTGCAATTTAGGTGAAATTGCAGTGGTAAGTTTCCAATTTATAATTATTACTATGTTAAACGTCTCTAAAAATAATATGTTAAAAGCCTAAAGCAGTGAAATGATTGTCGCGCTTAAGCGGTAAGAAGAGGGAAATTGTTATGTGTGTTACGTTGGGAATACTGAATGTGGTATTTCACACTTACCGCGTATTGGTTCTGTGCGGAAAACAAGCAAATACGCACGATCTCGCACAAAAATTATTCTTTAGTTTTAAGGGTGAAACAATTTTACAGATAAAGAATGAACTGTTCAGCAGTATCATTTCTTTAATTAGCTAGTATTCTGAAGCTAAAAATGTGTTGTGAATACAATTAGTTGTTTCGTACAGAAATTTTTCTCGATTTTGAACTTACTTACTTGCTGGTTTTTAAGGAACCCGGAGGTTCATTGCCGCCGTCACATAAGCCCGCCATTGGTCCCTATCCTGAGCAAGATTAATCCAGTCTCTATCATCATATCCCACCTCCCTCAAATCCATTTTAATATTATCTTCTCATCTACGTCTCGGCCTCCTCAAAGGTCTCTTTCCCTCCGGCCTCCCAACTAACACTCTATATGCATTTCTGGATTCGCGCATACGTGCTACATGCCCTGCCCATCTCAAACGTCTGGATTTAATGTTCCTAATTATGTCAGGTGAAGAATACAATGCGTGCAGTTCTGTGTTGTGTAACTTCATCCCTCTTAGCCCCAAATATTTTCCTAAGCACCTTATTCTCAAACACCCTTAACCTATGTTCCTCTCTCAAAGTGAGAGTCCAAGTTACACAACCACGAAATCTCAAAACCTTATTCCTTTTCTGTGGTCGTGCCAGAGAATCAATCCCATTCCGAGGCTTATTTGAAGGTTTCGTAACAAGCTGTTTTTTACGGTGATGGGTTGTTAGCCCTTCGCCCAACCCCCAAGCTGGAGGACCACCCCTCATCGGCTGTCCGCGACTGCTTATTCAATATATTCACAGCTACCCTCCATATCTGGAGGTCGTCTCCTCGATCCGTAACCTGAGGACGCGCCATGCCGTGGTGATAGGGACCCACATACATGGATTTTTAACTACAAAATTAAATTTTTCTTACGCATTATCACAACAATTGTTAAAAATCACGCCATTCTTAAAAATTCTTCAATACTGTACATTAGGATGCATAATTAAAATGTAAAGAATCAAGTTCCTAAAGTCGTATGATTTGTAACAATTTTTGTAATAATAATAATAATAATAATAATAATAATAATAATAATAATAATAATAATTATTATTATTATTATTATTATTATTATTATTTATTTTAGCTGGCAGAGTTAAGGCCGTAAGGCCTTCTCTTCCACTCAACCAGGAAAAAGTGGATATACATATGCATGAACTTACAAAGAATCCAACAATTTGATTTAGATGAGAGTTACATGTATACAAAAGTTATTTACAAATTAAACAACAAAATACTATGAACTATTAATTAAACACTGAAATAAACTGTGTAGCAGAATTAAACTAAAATACATAGAATGTTAATATATTTCAAATAATATTAGATAATAGAAAGAGATTATTACGAGACAATTAAAATACAGCACAATCAGGATGATGTCTAAAGAAAAAAGTAACAATGTAGTCAGTGATAGTTTAAATCAGTATGATTGGAGTGAAATACTAATAAGGTTATCTTTTAAGCTGTTCTAAAGGTGTTTATTGTCTTGCAGCCCCTAATACTTTGTGACAAGGAATTACATTGACGCGAGGTGGATATTGTAAAAGATGATGAATAACAAGATGTTCTATGAAGAGGTATATTTAGCGTGCCACAGATAAGTGATCTGGTATTTACGTCGTGGTTAGAGTATAGATAAGAGAAACGAGACTTGTGGTAAGTGCGTAAGAATAATGTAATTTTTAGTTAAAAACTAAAAAATAAAATCTGTACAAAGCAATTCACAACACATTTTTAGCTTCAGAACACCAGCCAATTAAAGAAATGATACTCCTGAATAGTTCATTCTCCATTTGTAATATTATTTTACTTTTAAGATTAAAGAATAAAGATATTTTACTAACAACTTCAAATTAGTGTAACTCTGAAAATATTGAGATTAGGACACATGTTTACATGTAGACAGTGGATGCGGGATGACTTATCGTTGAATGTAGGTACACATTTACTATATGTTACATTTTTTTTTTTCAATCAGACCATTGGCTAAACAGGTTTTAAACGTAAACAGATGATGTCAACATGCTACTGTATCTCTGTACAGTCGGAAGGAAAAGAAAAATAACGTACTGTAGTACATACCTTGCAAGTTCAGTCCTCGTCATCATTGATGCAATTACCAGCGTTGCAGTAAACGACGATATATTCTCGTAAGTTGTCGAAGCTGAATCGTCTTCGCCTATCGCTTAAACAGTTTTTGTATCGAGAGAATTTCTGAAGAAAAACTCTAAAATGGGGATCACTCAATTTCTTTAGAGGAATATTTGTACTGAACATCGTGTTGCACGTGTCGTCTAGACCCGCAGAACTAAATGATGATGATGATGATGATGATGATGATGATGATGATGATGATGATGATGATGATGATGATTCCTCAGATTTTATTTCAACGCATTTCCTGTGCGATGTACTGTTGCAATGTTTCTCTATAGCCTGAGTTGTTCTGGTTTTTATTTCAGTTTTACATACATTACACACGATATTGTCTTCGTTAATACATAAAATGTCACTCTCATACTTCTTAATTGCATTTCGTATCTCTAAGCGAATTTAACGTTTTGACTTCGACATTATGAATGGATCAGCACAACATATTCAATGCGTACTAAATACTTGAGCAGGAGAACACAACTGCACACATTGCGTTGCAATGTTACTATGAACGGATCGGGGTTCCTTCGTTATGTACGCTGCTGTACTCGCCAGGTACACAAAAGACGGACGGCGCGGCACGTGCCATATACTCCGATACGAAACAACTTCACTTTTCCTTAAGTCATCCCGCATACACTGTCTAATTATATGGCATTTTTTTCTCAGAATGTCTTCGGAAATAAGCTCTGTAAGTGACGGTAAATCCTCGTGAATCACCCTGTATATAATATATTAAGCAAATAGAATTCATGTGTTACGATAGGTTGGAAGTTCAACGGCCCTGGATTCTATCTTCAACTCTTGAAGTGGGGACTTGTTCTACACGCTTGGCATGAGAAATGATGGCCATACCTAACTGGTATGACAACGAAACTTGCATAATTAATCAAATACAACAAAGCTTTCTGACAGCAGAAGAAATGCAGTTTGCAAGTTCTGTTAATTAAGAGTTAAGTTTCGTAATGAGGATTGTAAAATATAGCTGAAGGCCGAGATAGCCTAGCGGCCTACGTTGTACAAAATTACAGACAAAAGACTACAGATGGCGAGCTTTCTGCGATTAGAAAAATATCATTGCCTAGTTACAGTACTTAAATTTACATCTGTTATTTTATATACGTTAGAAAATACGTAAATACATTAACTTTAGTTATATTACAAAGAGACGATTCTGTCCGACGCCGGGGTGGTATCCGGTGTGGCTTAGTGGATAAAGCATTAGCACGCAGAGCTGAAAACCCGGGTTCAAATCCTGGCGCCGGAGAGAATTTTTCTCCGTTCCATTACTCTTTCATCGTATGATGACGCAGAATATCTGCATGGAAATATCATATGTACTTCGGTACATTAAAATAATATATATGATATGCGTAAATCACTTCGTGATTTAAGACGGCGCTTATTCCGTCGGATCCCGGCCAACTAGTCACTCATAACGAGTGCACCTCAGCACATGTGTGGACTTCGGTGCTACGTTCATAGACATCTATGACGTAGTGCAGAGGGCGGCCACTAGAGGGAATCCAAGAGTTGGAGCTTAATCTGAGACGATTCTGTCCGACGCCGGGGTGGTATCCGGTGTGGCTTAGTGGATAAAGGATCAGCACGTACAGCTGAAAACCGGGTTCAACTCCCGGCGCCGGAGAGAATTTTTCTCCGTTCCATTACTCTTTCATCGTATGATGACGCAGAATATCTGCATGGAAATATAATATGTACTTCGGTACATTAAAATAATATATATGATATGCGTAAATCACTTCGTGATTTAAGACGGCGCTTATTCCGTCGGATCCCGGCCAACTAGTCACTCATAACGAGTGCACCTCAGCACATGTGTGGACTTCGGTGCTGCGTTCATAGACATCTATGACGTAGTGCAGAGGACGGCCACTAGAGGGAATCCAAGAGTTGGAGCTTAATCTGAGACGATTCTGTCCGACGCCGGGGTGGTATCCGGTGTGGCTTAGTGGATAAAGCATCAGCACGTACAGCTGAAAACCGGGTTCAACTCCCGGCGCCGGAGAGAATTTTTCTCCGTTCCATTACTCTTTCATCGTATGATGACGCAGAATATCTGCATGGAAATATCATATGTACTTCGGTACATTAAAATAATATATATGATATGCGTAAATCACTTCGTGATTTAAGACGGCGCTTATTCCGTCGGATCCCGGCCAACTAGTCACTCATAACGAGTGCACCTCAGCACATGTGTGGACTTCGGTGCTGCGTTCATAGACATCTATGACGTAGTGCAGAGGACGGCCACTAGAGGGAATCCAAGAGTTGGAGCTTAATCTGAGACGATTCTGTCCGACGCCGGGGTGGTATCCGGTGTGGCTTAGTGGATAAAGCATCAGCACGTACAGCTGAAAACCGGGTTCAACTCCCGGCGCCGGAGAGAATTTTTCTCCGTTCCATTACTCTTTCATCGTATGATGACGCAGAATATCTGCATGGAAATATAATATGTACTTCGGTACATTAAAATAATATATATGATATGCGTAAATCACTTCGTGATTTAAGACGGCGCTTATTCCGTCGGATCCCGGCCAACTAGTCACTCATAACGAGTGCACCTCAGCACATGTGTGGACTTCGGTGCTGCGTTCATAGACATCTATGACGTAGTGCAGAGGGCGGCCACTAGAGGGAATCCAAGAGTTGGAGCTTAATCTGAGACGATTCTGTCCGACGCCGGGGTGGTATCCGGTGTGGCTTAGTGGATAAAGGATCAGCACGTACAGCTGAAAACCGGGTTCAACTCCCGGCGCCGGAGAGAATTTTTCTCCGTTCCATTACTCTTTCATCGTATGATGACGCAGAATATCTGCATGGAAATATAATATGTACTTCGGTACATTAAAATAATATATATGATATGCGTAAATCACTTCGTGATTTAAGACGGCGCTTATTCCGTCGGATCCCGGTCAACTAGTCACTCATAACGAGTGCACCTCAGCACATGTGTGGACTTCGGTGCTACGTTCATAGACATCTATGACGTAGTGCAGAGGGCGGCCACTAGAGGGAATCCAAGAGTTGGAGCTTAATCTGAGACGATTCTGTCCGACGCCGGGGTGGTATCCGGTGTGGCTTAGTGGATAAAGCATCAGCACGTAGAGCTGAAAACCCGGGTTCAAATCCCGGCGCTGGAGAGAATTTTTCTCCGTTCCATTACTCTTTCATCGTATTAAAATTAAAACTTACATTCTTATAATGCACTTATACTTCTCAGGCAAATCTAAAAATTAACATGGATACAGTTTTGATAAGTTCTCTTCCCTTTACCTATTGAATCAGTGCTGGCCATCCCTGAATTTAGTTCAACCAATCGGCATATACCACCTCTTTCGTCTGTCTCTTTCCTTTCCGCTGTAAAGCGCTCAGGCTCTCTTGGGCTCTAAAGCGCGCGCTTGCTCCTGTGGGCATCAGTGCCATGCCTGATCTAGGACAATGCACTTTAGATTGATTTCCTTTTCGAAAAAAAAAATAGTAGTTAGATATTACCGGATTTGAACCCGTAACCTCGGGTGTAGTGCCATGCATTACTATGAACTATTGAAAATGCTTATTAGAATAAAGTCGGGATGGGTCAGTGGACTCAGTTTTTTTAAGCATGTGATGATAGTGGTAGTAGTGATATTTGCAATAAGTAAACCAACTGTTAATGCCGGGAAAATAATGTCATACGCATACATCAACGTCATCCGCTTCATGCTGATTGGCTTGCTCCCAACTTACACGGAATGTGTTTTCCCATTCAGTTAGAGGTCGTCCGATTTGTTGGCATCTTCTGCGTGCTTTTACAATATAGTAATATTTTTAGACGTCTGCTGGCGTTCTGTAACTGGATATTATAATGTTCGTTTCATTTTAATTCCTTATTGTTCATTAGAAAAGTTTGTTTTATTAAACATAAAATATTTCTTTGCTGCAAGCAAGAATAATTAATATCTGCCGTCTCCCATTGTATGTTTTACTGCCATTGAAACTGTTTATATAGGGCATTTGTGAGTACATTTTGTAAAGATTTGCAGTTTTGATGTAAAAAATTGTTGGTAAGATGGTATTTAGCGACATGAGGCCGAGGATTCGTCATATATCACCTGACATTCATCTTACAGTTGGAAAAAACCTAACAATATATTCAACCCAAGCGGGAATCGAACCCATGCCCGATCCCAGCTCTGAAACAGCAGGCAAATGCGCTACTGTCTAAGCCAGGCATGTCAAAACTCTGCACATTGTGCAGTCGCGCACATTGTGCACTGGTCTCTGTGCAACGTGCAGTTCCTATTCCCCTAAATGGAGGGAGCGAATTGGCTTGGAGAGGAACGCGACAGGGCTGTACAGCACCTGCAGTAGCAGATCAGCTTTTGTTTCAGTAACACAGATCAGTACGGGTGCTCATTGAGCTGTGATTGTGAATGCGTTATGGAAAATAAAGTGAGGAGTCCACAGATATAACGAAGAAGGGAAATCACGAATCATATAACGTAACTGTTATGATGTTTTCCTCAGCCAACAGTAATTATTTTAAAATGAAAGGCTTTCATCATATCATGTGGGCCTAATAGTGATGTGAGAATTTAAATCATATTAGTAAAGTTCTCAAAATATGATATTCGCCAGCTCTTATTTCTTAATTAGTACTCTCAAGGCAAGACAAACATGAAAATGATGTTGTTTTGGAGTCTGTACTAACACAGCCATCAATGGTTAGACGACTTACAACTTTTATTTGATAAGCTGATAAGTGATGAGAATATAGTGAGGAATACATGTGAGGCTCATGAGGTTGTAAGGGAAGGAAGAAAGCAACTATTTGTAAGGCGGAAAATTTTTCTGGAAAAATAATATATAATGGCGAATTTTCCACCTCACGTTACTATATTATCTTAATACACCTACGTTAATAAATCTTTAAACCTGACATAAAGAAAATGTCCTCGCTTCACAGCTTGTGAATACTCTTTTAACTCAATTCAGTAACGCTCCCAACTTGCTAATACTTGCTCTTAACGTTTTCCAAATAAACTATATATAAATTTAAATTCAAGCTTAATTTATCCAGTTTATTAATAATAATGTGAATTTATATTAATATACAGCAAGGAAATGATTCCAGTGTAAAAGCCTTACAATTTCCTATTGCATGTAATTGGGAGTAAAATATTTTCTTTCTTAGCATTTGTGCACCAATGGTCCCAATAATGCTTGAGGAACAATGAAAGAGTATTACTTTGAAATAATCAGTACCTACTACGTAAAATGAAATATTGTGTTCGTTTTTTGTTGTTTCGAAATTACTGCAATATTTATATTTTCTTCAAATACTGTATACAAATCATGTAAATAAATGATTCTTTACAAACGACTGCATTGTGAATTGTAACTGAGTGAGTCTATTGTTTCTTGTGTTACAATTATTGTCAAATATAGACATTGACAATAATTGTGTTTTTTCCTTCTCTAAGTATGTTTATAATGTCCAAATATCAATTTAATTGAACACTAGAAGTGCAGAATAGATTCTTGTACATCCCTCCCGCTAACAACTGGTAAGAGCAACACGTGAATGACGCAATCTGCACAGACCGGCGTTCCGCGCACATACACTGCACTTTCAGTGTCTGATTTCTGGCATGCCTGGTCTAAGCTATGCCGACGGCCAACATCATGTAACAATCCATTTCAAAACTGCGTTTTACTGGATCACTTCCTAACGATTTAGTTTTTATCGTTACATTAATTACGAGTAATTTTCTTTCTCTGTGTACAAGGAATAATTCCAACAGCGCCTACATCTTGTCCCCAACGAGAAGCCATTAACTGAACAAATACAGTATTTCAGCCTCCAGAATACTGAATATGCTTCTTGTCTTAAATCATAGACTGTCATTTTGTCTCGCTTATCTTTTTTATCTTCGTCCTTTCCTCTCATTCTTCTACTCTTTTTCTCATCTTTCTAATCCTCCTTTCCTCATCTTTCTAATCTTCTTTTCCTCATTTTTCTAGTCCTCTTTTTCGCATCTTTCTATCTTCTTTTCCTCATCTTTCTAGTTCTATTTTCCTCATCTTTCTAATCCTTCTTTCCTCATCTTTCTAATCCTCTTTTCCTCATCTTTCTAATCCTTCTTTCCTCATCTTTCTAATCCTCTTTTCCTCATCTTTCTAATCCTTCTTTCCTCATCTTTCTAATCCTCTTTTCCTCATCTTTCTAATCCTCCTTTCCTCATCTGTCTAATCCCCTTTCCTCATTTTTGTAATCCTCATTTCCTCACCTTTCTAATCTTTCTTTCCTCATCTTTCTAATCCTCTTTTCTTCATCTGTCTAGTCATCTTTTCCTCATCTTTCAAATTCTATTTTCCTAATCTTTATAATTCTCCTTTCCTCATCTTTCTAATGCTCTTTTCCTCATCTTTCATATCCTAGTTTCCTCATCTTTCAAATCCTCCTTTCCTCAGCTTTCTAATCCTCTCTTCCTCATCTTTCTAATCCTCCTTTCCTCATCTTTCTAATCATCTCTTCCTCAACTTTCTAAACCTCCTTTCCTCATCTTTCTAATCCTCCTTTCCTCATCTTTCTAATCCTCCTTTCCTCATCTTTCTAATCCTCTCTTCCTCATCTTTCTAAACCTCCTTTCCTCATCTTTCTAATCCTCCTTTCCTCATCTTTCTAATCCTCCTTTCCTCATCTTTCTAATCCTCCTTTCCTCATCTTTCTAATCCCCTTTCCTCTTCTTTTTAATCCCCTTTCCTCATTTTTGTAATCCTCATTTCCTCATCTTTCAAATCCTCCTTTCCTAAGCTTTCTAATCCTCTTTTCCTCATCTTTCTAGTCCTCTTTTCCTCATCTTTCAAATCCTCTCTGCCTCATCTTTCTAATCCTCTCTACCTCATCTTTCTAATCCTCTTTTCCTCATCTTTCTAATCCTGTCTTCCTCATCTTTCTAATCCTCTTTCTCATCTTTCTAATCCTCTCTTCCTCATCTTTCTAATCCTCTCTTCCTCATCTTTCTAATCCTCTCTTCCTCATCTTTCTAATCCTCTTTTCCTCATCTTTATAATCCTCTTTTCCTCATCTTTCTAGTCCTCTTTTTCTCGTCTTTCAAATCCTATTTTCTTCGTCTTTCGAATCTTATTTTCCTCATCTTTCAACTCCTATTTTTCCCTCATCTTTCTAATCCTTCTTTTCTCATCTAACTAATCCTTCTAATCCTTTCTTCATCTTTCTAATTCCCTTTCCTCATCTTTCTAAGCCTTCTTTCCCCATCTTTGTAATCCCATTTCCTCATCTTTCTAATACTCGTTTCCTCATATTTCTAATCCTCCTTTCCTCATCTTTCTAATTCTGTTTTCATATTTCTAATCGTCTCTTCTTCATCTTTCTAATTGCCTTCTTCCTCATAATTCTAATTATCTTTTTCTAATCCTCTTTTTCTTGTTTTTTTCCTCTTCGTTTGCTCTTTCTCATGCTTTTCTTCCGTTCATCTTTCTTCTCATCTTTCTGTTGTGCCCCTTTTTTCTTTAACATTAATCGCAGTATTTATACCTCCTGCTCCCCATAATTACAGGCATGTATTCCAATCATTTATTTTAATCCGTTAAGAAGACGTTAAGTAGAAGAATTGTAAAGATCAAATTTCCTCATAACTACTTCGACAGAAAATCTTGCATATATTATGATCGAATCAGAATCTCTTCGTGAAAACCATGAGTTGAAATGGCGATAGAATTTATTTTCGACTGTATTTTAACCCACAGCTTTCTTGTGCGTCCCCTTGTTAAGTTGTTATCACGGAGAGTATTTCCGACTGTTACAAGTTTGTAACACAGTAATAGCCTCATGCATTAGTGCAACAGCATTTTGAAAGTAGCAAACAAACATTGAACTGCAATTTGATACCTTCGGAACATGACAGCTGACTAGCTTGTTCATCAGGGATCGGCCATGCTGTGCTGTACCAGCTGTCAGGCCCAACTAGGCAAGATAGAACGATGGTTTGTTTGTGGTTATAAAAACCCCACTCATCCGAGCATGTGACGTGCCGCCATGTTTATGGCTTTTTACTTATTGTTAGTTTTCGTCAGCTCCAGAACGAAGCGAAATAGCCGTGTTCTGCTCACAGCCTGTCTTCTCAAGTGTGAGAGCTTTTTCATTCCGAAATTTCGGGTTAGACATACACGTACGTGGGTCACAATTCTCCATTTTATAATTACACAGGTGATAAGAATTATTAAAGCTTTTTGTCTATGCGGATAACGTGAATATGTTAGGAGAAAATCCACAAACGATTAGGGAAAACACGGAAATTTTACTGGACGCAAGTAAAGAGATAGGTTTGGAAGTAAATCCCGAAAAGACAAAGTATATGATTATGTCTCGTGACCAGAACATAGTGCGAAATGGAAATATAAACATTGTAAATTTATCCTTCGAAGAGGTGGAAAAATTCAAATATCTTGGAGCAACAGTAACAAATATAAAAGACACTCGAAATTAAACGCAGAATAAATGAGGGAAATGCCTGTTATTATTCGGTTGAGAAGCTTTTGTCATCTAGTCTGCTGTCAAAAAATCTGAACGTTAGAATTTATAAAACAATTATATTACCGGTTGTTCTATATGGTTGTGAAACTTGGACTCTCACTTTGAGAGAGGAACAGAGATTGAGGGTGTTTGAGAATAAGGTGCTTAAAAATATTTGGGGCTAAGAGGGATGAAGTTACAGGAGAATGGAGAAAGTTAGATAACACAGAACTGCACGCATTGTATTCTTCACCTGACGTAATTAGGAACATTAAATCCAGACGTTTGAGATGGGCAGGGCATGTAGCACGTATGGGCGAATCCATAAATGCATGTAGAGTGTTAGTTGGGAGACCGGAGGGAATAAGACCTTTGGGGGGGGCCAGACGTAGATGGGAGGATAATATTGAAATGGATTTGAGGGAGATGGGATATGATGATAGAGACTGGATTAATCTTGCTCACGATAGGAACCTATGGCGGGATTATGTGAGGGCGGCAATGAACCTCCGGGTTCTGTAAAAGGCATAAGTAAGAACATTTACTCGCAACTAGAAAAAATTAAATAATTGCTTATAGCCTGGAGCCAGCTTTTCAGACTTGTCACAACACAATGTTAATTCATATTAGGCATCTTTCCAGCTTTCTCGCTCATAACATAATAATTCATATGAGGTAGCTTTTAGTTTTCCTTCACATTACACATTAATAAATCGAGATTATGTTTCAACTTTTAATGATAATTTATATGACGCAGAATTTAGTATTCTTTCTCAAACACTGCAGTGGTAATTTAAAATGTATTGTAAGTTTTTAATGATGATTCATATGAAACTTCTTTCTACTTTTATTTTTAATAACACTGCACAGGTAGTAAACGAGTTTGCGTTCTACACTGGACTAGAACAACATTGCAGTGATGATTCGAGATAGTTTTTCAATTCTTTAACGATGATTCGTATAAGATAGCTTTTATGTTTCTTATTTTATAACAGTAATAATTAGCATTAGAGGTTTCTCAGTTATCTTTTTATAGAAATTAGAGTGATTATTACACTTTTACTACGTCACACTACTTTTGACCAATAAAACGGCACGAAAGGACTAGCATTTGTTTATTTTTATCACAACCCTAGCATTTGTTTCTTTGTTTGCCAACATTTCAAACTGCACTGGTCTGGACGTCAAAAAACAGAAAATTACAAACCACTCCAGTCGATGCACAGCAGTTTCAAATATGACTCGCATTGGCATTCAAGAACAAGAATTAATAAAGATCACTGGTCATATATGAAGAGCACCATTCGGAAATCCTGAATAAGTTGAGGGATACACCATGTACATCAACGAGTTCACTTATTTTACGCACACGTCCAATATAACATCAACTGAACCACCAACCACTAAAACATTCAAATTTGAAAATTGTACTTTCAATAATTGTTTCTTTTTAAATTATTCATGTTTATTTTTTAATTCACCATCGTTAATTAAAACGTTTCTTGTTTATTTCATCATCCCTAATTAAAACTTTCTAACACTTGTTTATATTATTTAGGTTATGTTATAGCTTCTGCTATATGATATTATGAATAGTCACGTATCAGAGATTGTTTAATACTAAGATTTATTGAAAATCATCTGTAAAGTGACGTTGATTACTGGGACCCTGATAATTCAATGCAACTTTTTAATAAAAATGAAACTGAATCAACAAAGCCTTCTTGACTAATAATCGTCCACAGAGTTCAATGAAGATTCCGTAGTTGGCACAACTGATAACAAGAAAACAGCTACTGCCATCTAGCGTAATGTTGAGATGGTACAATAATACATTTGATACAGTTGTATTTTCGTAAGCCAATTAATATTTTATTGTATTGGAGTACTTTGTTACTTCTAATCTTTATATACTTTCTTCTAATCGTGTAATAGTCAATTAAATCCCACTCGAGTTTTGATTTTCTCTAGATAAATCAACACCTCTAGTGAGATTACTGTTGATTAAAAGTATCGTTCTTTTAGTTCCCTAGCAGTAACACGTGTGTGAATGTGAACTGATAAACTCTCATGTTGTGAACCGGATATTCACTTCAGAAGCAGATTAAGTATGCCCTATAAAAATCCATTCTGTTGCTTGAAACGGATCCTTTGTGCGACTTTTGATTTTATCGAAACACATGCCTTCATTTGGTCCCCCTCGTCCACGCAACGCACAGTTTATGAAATACAGATAGTAGAGAGACAGATGGAGGGTCATTTGTTGTACACAGAAGTTCCTCGTGCCGGCTTTTAGTTTTACCACTCTCAAACTTTCGTATGCAGTGAATATTTACTTTACTGCAAGCTTGTGTCGCCTATCCTTCCATCTGTGTACAGCCATTTTTTCCTAAGCTATTGGACGAATTTCCTTCATATTTAATATCAACTATTTTCTATTATTTACTCATTAAAGCGACTGAAGCACTTTCTTCCTGATAAACTAAAATTAATCCTTGTACAAATACTTGTGATGCCACACTTCGACTACTGCGATATTATATTACTTACTTACTTATTTACTTACTTGCTTGCTTTTAAGGAATCCGGAGGTTCATTGCCGCCCTCACATAAGCCCGCCATTGGTCCCTATCCTGTGCAAGATTAATCCATTCTCTATCAACATATCCCACCTCCCTCAAATCCATTTTAATATTATCTCCCCATCTACGTCTCGGTCTCCCTAAAGGTCTTTTTCCCTCCGGCCTCCCAACTAACACTCTATATGCATTTCTGGATTCGCTCATACGTGCTATATGCCCTGCCCATCTCAAACGTCTGGATTGAATGTTCCTAATTATGTCAGGTGAAGAATACAATGCATGCAGTTCTGTGTTGTCTAAGTTTCTTCTGTAACTTCATCCCTCTTAGCCCCAAATATTTTCCTAAGCACCTTATTCTCAAACATCCTTAACCTATGTTCCTCTCTCAAAGTGAGAGTCCAAGTTTCACAACCATATAGAACAACCGGTAATATAACTGTTTTATAAATTCTAAATTTCATATTTTTTGACAGCAGACTGGATGATGAAAGCTTCTCAACCGAATAATAACAGGCATTTCCCATATTTATTCTGCGTTTAATTTCCTCCCGAGTATCATTTATATTTGTTACTGTTGCTCCCAGGTATTTGAGTTTTTCCACCTCTTCAAAGGATAAATTTCCAATTTTTATATTTCCATATCGTACAATATTCTTGTCACGAAACATAATCAGGTTTTCTTGGGAAAGGTAAATGCGGTAGCTTCCCTTTCCTTTTCGCACACTACTCTCTCTTATGCCTTAAATTTGGGATTATATACAATGGCTTTTGTTTGCAATCCAGAGGACGAGGACTAATGTTCAATTGTTACATTTATCTAAAATATGTAATAATAGTTCAAAGCCAGCGGAGTAGCTCAGGCGGTAGCGCGTTTGTTACTGGTCCGGAGTTCAGCTCGGGTGTGGATTGATTCTCACTTGGGCTGATTACCTGGTTGAGTTTATTTTTTCGAGGTTTTTCTAATCGTAAGGCAAATGTGAGGTAATCTATAGCGAATCCTCGGCCTCATCTAGCCAAATGCCATTTCACTAGCATCAATCACATCGACGCTAAATAATCGAGTAGTTGATGCAACGTCGTTAAATAACCAAATAAAAAAATAATAATCGTTCAAGAAAAATCAACTATAAACGGTGATATTCACAACTTGATAATGCAAATGAATTGTTAAGAAACATGTAAAACGCATAATGAAAAATAGGCTTCTCTCATTTTTAAGGTGGATTTTTTGTCGAATTATCAGATACATCGGCATATTCGGATCTCCGATAATATTATGAAATTGCAATGTAAGCACTTTAGTATCAGTTCATCTGAAGTATATGCTGTACTTCATGTAACTTTGGGTTCGAAATCCACTAGCGAGTTTGTTTTTGTTCTCGCAAGAGAGAGTAGGGTCTATTATAATTTATGGAAACAATTCATATATTCACACAAAACGATGACTACTATGTTAATCAGTGGCAGTTTGAATCACACGCGTAGCACGGCTTGGAATCGCTGCTAAATGTCTGCAGACAGTAGAACCAAGTCTAGTATAAGAGCTATTCCATCTCAAATCGACCGAAATATAGAGAAAATTGACCTTACAATTTCTAAATACAATGAAACTTTTTTTGTACGTAGAGAACTGTGATACAATGCTTTGTGCAAAGTTTGAGGCATCAGAACTTCATAGTGTTTAAATTAAAAATATTTTAATTTATCGTATTTTCATAAAATTAGCAACTTTAAACTGTTGTAGCTCCGAAACCCTTTCACCCAATGATCGAAATCATGGTTTATTTTGATGCTGAGAAATTAAAGTTTATATTGAAATATAAACAGATTTTCTTACTTTTTATGGAAATGGAGAAATTTCGATTTTTCCTCATTAAGACGCCTTTGCCAAGGAAAAAATATTTAAAAAATACATAGTTAGATTCCGCATTGAAAGTACAAATAAACACATATTTTTTGGTATGTTGATAAGAAAGTATTGAAAATATCAAATAAAGAAAATAAATAGTACGCGCGTGAACTAACCAGCTGACTGTGAGGCGGGAGCTAGCCGAGACAGGCAAGGCCAGGAGACAAACACGTGATATTTCGTCTAGTAGCGCATAGCTGGGCTAGCTTTATCACAAGTTTTCATAAACACAGGAGTAAAATGACGCCCAACGCTCGCTTAGCATCATCGCTCGGCCAGTGCGTGTGGTACTGCACCGTTCAAGTCTAGGGGTGTAAAAATAATTTATTTAATACCCTCGAAACTTATTGCCAAGCCACTAAGCAAACAATGCCGAATTACTCTTAATAATGCAAGGTTTTTTCTCAATATTTTTTTACATTTTTACAAATTGGCAAAAAGCCTAAAAGTAAGTAAAATCAGATTATCTGTCTCTTTGTATACAATAAAAATAAGGATTACTTCTTAACATGACCTACCAAATGTTAGCTTCAAAATGAGATCTCGTTCAGTGTTCTGCAGTAAATGGTTCCAGAGTTCTGAGCGCTGAAATAGGCTTGTTTTTATAAAATACGCTAAATTTGTCGCTCAATAGTACGAAAACCATTTGACTCTCGATAGTATATTTTTGAAAATGCACTCTCCTTAGCACCTTGTATAAATAGGGAAAAAATTAAAGTATAAAAAATGCGAGGTTTTTTAATGATCGATTTCATATGGAATAGCCCATATAGTCACGAAGCTTGAGTTTTGAGTGTGGTAGGAACAATAGACTGTTCAGGTACTATTTCGCATAGACTGTAATGAGGCGATAGTAGCGATCCTAGTGGTTAGCAACTATCTATGGATGCATATTTATTACGTATTGAGCTTCGTGACTGTATATACTAGACTGTGGTAGAACGGAGCGTTGAAAACAGACTAATATGAATGTCCTAAATGAGATTCGAACCCATGACTGTGACTAACACGCAAACGTTAAAGATGCGAGCCTAGTCGTTGCATACATGTGTGCCCGCTTGAGCGAATTCTGTCACGAAGATGCACTTGGAAAACAATCCTGATAAGCCTTGCACTGCTTGTGTTTTAAGGACTCTAGTTTCTTGTTTCTGGTTTCTCACAGGAAGTGCTCTTTAACTGCAGGCCATAATGACTTACGGGAATAGAGAAGTTATTTCTAGCACTTTTCCTAATTTGGTTAAATGACTTAATTAGCTGTGTCAGAATTTCTGCAGAGATAACATTTCGGAACAAACGTTAGCTTTGAGACAAGTGAAGAATGCGCTTTGCATGTGAGGTGTAGGCCTATATAAAATTCTGAAAATGAGGAAATTATATTTTTAAACTTAAATTGTTACCCATATCAATATGATTCTACAGAGTGATTTATATAGAACTGACACATTTCTTTCATTAATTAACGAATTGTGCTAGCGACAACTTATTATACCTAAAATGTAGAGGAATTTTGGGAGATTATTTGCCTCTATAGCAAATGTTGTCCGGCGTTGTCAAATCCGGAGATCTCGGTGGCCACAGGTTCCTGCAATTATTCGGTCGTCACATAACCGGATAAATGGAACCATACTTCATCTGTGAACCATGTGATGGACAATATGGCAGGATCTTGCACAATGAACGTCTGAAACCAACAACAATAATTCAATCTTTTATCCTTATCTGGTTCCTGTAGCTGATGAACAACCGTAACCCTATATGGCTTTAGGCTCTCTGACACATTGAGTAGGTGTACCCTGTCTCCTGCGACAAACGTCTTAATGATTTTTTGGGTGACTGCTCCAGTCGTGCTCTTACGTCAACAACAACCGTGGGAAGCCTAGATGAACGATGCTTGCCCTTTTCACTCACCAGAGATCCAGTTGTTTCCAATTTGTTTACCAGTCCCAGTATTGTGTTTCTTTTGGGAGGATTGCGAACACCAAATTCTCTCTGGTTTGCCCTTTGAGTAGCTGTAATTGAATTCGTAATCCAGTATTGCTTCACAAGGAAGAGTCGTTGATTTAATGTGTACTGCATTTTCACGTTGACACAAAATGTCGAAAACAGCTGCCAACAATAGGAATAAAACATAAACATCTGCGCATCTAGTGACTTACTGTCGTTGGTTTCAGACGTTCATTGTGCAAAATCCTGCCATATTGTCCATGACATGGTTCACAGATGAAGCATGGTCCCATTTATCCGGTTATGTGACGACCGAATAATTTCCAGGAGCCTGTGGCCACCGAGATCTCCGGATTTGACAACGCCGGACAACATTTGCTATAGAGGTAAATAATCTCCCAAAATTCCTCTACATTTTATGTATAATAAGTTGTCGCTAGCACAATTCATTTTGAAACAATTAATGAAAGAAATGTGTCAGTTCTATATAAATCACTCTGTACGATAACTTAACTTTTGTTTGACTGTTTTGGCGTTGCTTGTTGATTAAATATTCGTATTTTCTATTCTTATTTCTTATTCACCTAACCATTCTAAAAAATCGTATCGAACAAATCTGTTATTTTGAAAATTCACAACTAATTGGATTGATAATCATATATATATATATATATATATATATATATATATATATATATATATATAGTAATTCATTGTGGTTGTTGTTATCCGATAATTCTAATATTATATCAATGTAATTCATTTGAGTTGTGATTTTTATTCAAACGACTTATCTAACTAATTAAAAATAAATTTTCCAACATATAATAATTTAATATTTGAGGAGAAAAATTCGCTCCGGCGACGGGGATCGAACCCGGGTCCTTGGTGCTACGTACTAAACGTTCTGACTACTGAGCTACGCCGAATTCAATTCATAGTACCGGACCGAACTCTCCTCCTTCAATGTTGAAGCCAATTTTTCTCCTCAAATATTAATTGTCGATATTACAGATATTATTCTGTAGGGCAAATTAATAAATCTATAATATATAATAATTTGTTTTTATTGTTATTTCTATTGCGAACGTTTTCGCCTCAATGGCATCTTCAGGCATTTTCATACATTATCTAAACATTTGTGCGTGTCAATTGAAATATTTAAATTACATGTACAGGGTGTTTCAGAAATACTTTGACAAACCTTGGGGACATGTTCCTCACACCAAAACAAGAAAAAAATCATATAAACATATGTCCGAAAGTCCTTAGTTTTTTAGTTATTAATGAAAAAACATAATGAAACATCTGTTAGATATTGTCAGCTTGGTAGCATATGTTGCAACTTTAATCAATTCAGAAACTCATAACAAATGTTCAAAATGTTCTCCTCTTGCTTCCACACACGCATATTGCACTCCTTGGCAACACATAGCCATCTAGGATACATTGGGTGCATTAGCAGACTTGTATCGATAACATCATTCAATTATCTAACAAAATGAATATTATTATCGGTTACAAACTTAAATTGAGTTGTTGGATTGTACCTCTAAATGTGCTGAACGTGAACTTTCATTGTTATGACTTTCTGAATTGATTAAAGTTACAACACTTGATCCAAGCTGACAATATCTAACAGATGTTGTTTCATTATGTTTTTTCGTTAATAACTAAAAGACTAAGGATTTTCTGACATATGTTCATACCAACTTTTTTTCTTGATTTAGTGTGAGGAACATGCCCCCAAGGTTTGTCGAAGTATTTCTGAAACACCCTGTATAAATAACAATAAAATGGACCATGTTAAATATTGAAAGAGTGTATTATCCTCCTGGACCTCTCGCACATGGTGGTAATTATTAGATTAATATGATCTAATATTAAAATGTATTTTGTCTGACACTGTTTTGACTAAACACTTCACGATTCACTAGACCTAACCTAAAAATGTATTTTGTTTGATCACGTGAATGATTAGTACGAATTCCGAAAACAGCATTATTACTTCCAAATGTATATCCTACTTAAAATACACACTCCTAAGTCGTTACCATGGTATTTCCTCTCTTGGACATTTTAATAAAAATCTGAACACTGCCTAAATATAGTGTTGGAATCACATCGCAACAGAACTGAATTCTGCATTGATATTAATATTAATACCCGTATTTCTAATTAATTAATTCACAAGCCTACTGTAGGTACTTCCATTTCACCAGTTTCTTTCATTGCAAACCAAAATTATTTCTGCCAACATAACAGTTAGAAAATAACTGACAGTTGTCGTATTCGTTGATACTCGAAATTCTGAACAAAGTTGGTAAAAGAAAATTCAACCCGATACCTAGAAAATCCCTATAATCCACTAGCATATGTAGTAATAGGGGAAAAATGGTTAGGGGACTAAATACATTGGTAACTATGTTTTTGTAGGTCACTTTTCCATTAGAGTAATCACCGATACAAATTTTCAAAGAGGGGAAAGTTTCGAACTTAAGTTGTGAAAAGCTCCCTTGTTAGCATAGCGTAAGAAATTATCGCCCTATTTGCAAGGAAAAGCTAAAGAAAACCAAGTAAACACCATTACGTAACACCTACTGCTGAATCAATCTACGATCTTTCAACTCAGAGGCCATTGAAGTATTGGCATGATTATGTCTGTGGCCGAGAGGAAAAAGGTCTTAAGTCAATATTTTGTGAAAATGAGATTTTTATATATTCTGAAAGCGGAAACAATTCTCTACAATCTGGTAAAACGGCTAAAGTCAAATAAGACTCCTGACTGGATTTATAGAGCGTTACCAAATGTACTAAGTACTTTTTGAATCGAGCACACACAGAATAAAGGACTTAAAAATATTTAATACTTTATTCCTTACAAACCATCACATGTTTTCTTTCCATGCTTCCTTATTAAAAAGGTCTAAAATGTATTTTAGCCATTTTATCACATATTGATGCCCTTTCCTTTTAAAACTTTAAGCACAAGGATAAATAGTCCTATAATTGTTTAAGACCCATTTTGCATTCCTAACAATTTACATTTCTCATTTATTTTGACATGAAAATAGTAATATGCGTTACAAGTGCGGTATGTTGAAGTTTTCATGTTCGAGGAAAAGTTTGAAAAAGCGAAACGTAGGTGAGCTTTTTTAATTTCCGAGAATTGAAAGAAAACATACCGCTCGTGTATCGTACATTATTTTGTGCGAAAATCGTTTATTACATACTTGAAAGAGGAATTTCTAATTAGTTGCAATGAAATCTCCATCTCGGTTTCTGTTCAATGACGGCAAATTTGCAAAACAAAAAATATCTATCTTCAACACTGTTGCTTTAAAATGTTTTCTGTGTTTACTATACTCCAGCAGGCCGTGATATATGTCTGTCTTTTTTTTCCCCCAGTCTATAAATGCGAACTTAAAACAAACGGTAAGGCTATGTAATGATTTATGTTTCATTTTAATATTTTAACATTATTATTTATATAACATATTGCAGTAATAACATCGGCATCTGGAATGTTGTTGATTTTTTCACGGCTTCCTTAATGTTACTTGCATCACGAATGCAGTAACTTTAGTGGAGTTGTAGAGTTTACTTAATTTTTGCAAATGTTTAAAAACAATAATTAACAGTGCAATTTAGGTGAAATTGCAGTGGTAAGTTTCCAATTTATAATTATTGCTATGTTAAACGTCTCTAAAAATAATATGTTAAAAGCCTAAAGCAGTAAAATGAATATGGCGCTTAAGTGGTAAGAAGAGGGAAATTGTTATGTGTGTTAGGTTGAAAATACTGAATGTGGAATTTTAGACTTTCCGCGGATTGGTTTTGTGCGGAAACCAAGCAAATACTCACGATCTCGCACAAAGGTCTTATGTTTAAATAGTCCCTTCTACTCAGTTTGGCTTCTAGTCTTAAAAGGGCTTAAGTGCGGCTACTTTTGAAAATAATCAAGAAAATTGCTAAATGAACAACATTACCTATTTTAGAAGAAATATAAAAAATAATATCCAGGAAAAACCTCTTAATTAAAAAAACTCTATAATTGACACCAATTTCAATCTTTCTACTCCTCTCCTGAAAAGAATAAAATTTTTACTTAAGACCTTTTTCCTCCCAGCCACAGATGAATCTCAAACAGATTTGTGTGTTTGACGTTACCGGTACTGTATCTTCAGCGAGATATTGAAGACAAATAGAAGTATCTCAGAATAGCGCAACTGCGGTATGAAAACGCGGACTTCCTGATAATCCAGCATTCAACACTCGCGGCTCATCGACTAATATCAACAAAACTTCGTGCTGGCAACCTTCATTGTGTTTATTGCTGAAGTACTGACGTGATATCAACAGGATATTGAACCTAACACCTCCCTTTAAGAATTCTTCTCTCATCACAGGAAGACGGAGTTTTGAAAAGTCCATTATCGCAACCTCGCCTACTGTGACGATTGACGAATCTTGCACAAATTGTGTTCGTCGTTGCTACACCTGTGATGACGGTTCTTTCCTGTTGACTAACAAGAATAAAAATGACGAAGCAAACTAGTTGCTTCCGTTAAGATTTACAATTTAATTGGGTATGAAGTACTTTGGGTTTGGAATTGAACGGGTTACATCAGCTTCTTGTCTATGCGGATGACGTGAATATGTTAGGAGAAAATACACAAACGATTAGGGAAAACACGGGAATTTTACTTGAAGCAAGTAAAGAGATAGGTTTGGAAGTAAATCCCGAAAAGACAAAGTATATGATTATGTCTTGTGACCAGAATATTGTGCGAAATGGAAATATAAAAATTGGAGATTTATCCTTCGAAGAGGTGGAAAAATTCAAATATCTTGGAGCAACAGTAACAAATATAAATTACACTCGGGAGGAAATTAAACGCAGAATAAATATGGGAAATGCGTGATATTATTCGGTTGAGAAGCTCTTATCATCCAGTCTGCTGTCGAAAAATCTGAAAGTTAGAATTTATAAAACAGTTATATTACCGGTTCTTCTGTATGGTTGTGAAACTTGGACTCTCACTCTGAGAGAGGAACATAGGTTCAGGGTGTTTGAGAATAAGGTGCTAAGGAAAATATTTGGGGCTAAGC